>NW_020525223.1:0-125287 GCF_003368295.1 Carassius auratus | reverse complement strand
AGGTGGTGCTGATAACTCTGGTTGTATATATGGTGGTGGTAGGTGGAAGTGTGCTGATGGGCATCCATTTTGTTTAGCTGGTGGCTGACCATGCTCGCCCCCCAGAGACGGCGGTGACAATCTCCTCCCAAAGTCTGGTGCTGTTCGACAGATGTTACCGCCAACCTGTGCTGCCCATATGGACCTCATGGCCACCTGGAAGCATCTGGCTACTGTGTCCATTCTGACTTCCCAGGCTACCATAGCCATGCATGGTGGTCTCCAGGCCTGCACTGCTCAACGGTGGAGACAGACCCTGTCTCCAAACCAAAGTCTTTTGCGTATGCCGTATAGTAATTTCCTCCCAGGCCTCGATCTTCTCGCATGAGTGTGAAGCTACCGATAACATTGCTCACGGGCAGGCAGGGATGATGATGATGGTGGTGGTGAAATTTGTCATCAAAAGGCTGGAGGGGTGTCAGTGTGGTGTAGGTGCTTCCACAGCTGGTTGGTGGGTCCCTACTGTACCCCAGAGTTGCCATGCTGTGGTCATACGCAGGGCTCTGGTGGTCAGACTCCAGGCCCATAGTGTGGCCTCCCAGAGTGGGACGAGGGAAAGCAGCCGTGAGATCCCGAGAGTGCAGCATGGCTCTGCTGTCCTGACTGTGTGCCAGCTCTACGTGGCTGTGCACAGACATCTCACCCATATTACCATCCATGTCTGCACCGTCCTTACTCCACTTCTTCCTTAAATTCCAGCTGATGGGTTTTTCTAACAGTCTAGAGTGTGGTTTCTGTAATTTGATCTAAAAACAGTTCCTGATGCTGTTTATATCTCAAAATCTGATTTCAGATTTTTCTTGGAGACATTTCATCACAGTGGCACCATCTTGGGTCATGCAAGCAAATGTGTTCCATAAATGTTTCTTAATGTATCCATGTGAGTCTTGCTTTTGCCTTGGTGACCAAACCTGAAAAAAAGAAAGGAGGACCAAGATTACTTTTTAATTATTGATGACTTATTCAGCTTTATTGATTAATCACCAATATTATAATACTTGAACCACTACGATGATTAGGTCCGTTAATAATAACTTTTTTCTATTGATAGCACTTATTTTGTTTATTTAATGAAATTCATTCAGTTTTAAACAATCATTGAGGTTTAAAGACAGGTTGAGAAGAATTAAGTAAGAATCGCTTACCTCAGAGAGTAGCTTATCCGACTGGATGGAGAGAAGCGAAACAGCCTCTCCAAAACACAATCAAAAGCCGATCATAGGATTGGTTATTCTATACACCCTTAGAAATCCCGAGTTTGCGATAACACAACAGCCGGTTTTATGTAACAACGACTTATGTGTGTAATCAGCAAATATCAGTGTTCAAAAAAAGCAATGGCTCGCTCCGGTCCTTCACTCCCGTTATCCGCTAGATTCTCGCTGGACCACAACTGCCGAGGATGCAACACATATGACGCGTAAAGCCGTACGATTTAGACTTCGCTATTCTGAAACCGTGTCAGAAATGAGCGCCGATGTACGTCTAAGCATTGCGCTTCGTCGCTGTCATTATCTCTGTGGTTTTGCCCTTCTGTATCCTCATCGATCTCGGCCCCAACTCTTTCTCTCCTCTCTCTCTCTTCCCCCAGCCCCCCTCTCTGTACGTCACACTCTTAAAATCTGACAGATGTGGGGTGAATTTTCAGCCCTGGTTAACTCCTTTCCCTCCTGCGCTCCTCAAGAAGCTATTGTCTTAGGTGGGGGCTCGGGACGGTTTTTTGAATTATACAGTTTCAGAAGAGTTGACTTCAAAAAAAAAAAAAAAGAATTCATTACTAACTTTTCAGGGCGCAATCTGTGGAGGTTCTCGCATAACCGAAATGTCTTAGTGTTCCCCAGTCACGTTTTCCAAACGTCAAAATGGTAGGCTATCTTAAAGCTATCTCAAACAAAACAAGTTATTTCATCATATTTATTGTAATATGTACATTTTTACTAATGTGATGAATAATGACACACACACACACACATATATATAAACCTATATATATCTCGCCTTGTGGTACTGTTGCTATATGGTTATCTCCTCACGCCACTCGATTTTGCATTTCTGTTAGGTAAATTTATCTTAGTATAGGTAAGAAGGTAGAATCTTAGTATAAATTTGATGTAATAGTGTATCTATATTTAGTTCTACTTTTATAGCCCCTTTCGAGATTATGTTAAGGTTTATTTTTGGTGATAACAAATAAGCTAGTACATTTGGAATTTAAAAAATAAAAGAAAAACATGGTGTAATTAGAAAGGCCAAAGCCTTTATGTACTATTAACGTATAGTTTTTATTTTCCCAAGCTATGGGTAATTACTGAAGCAACAAAGCGTATAGTGACAAGGAGTGGTTCTTATCAGCTGTCAGCCTATAGCCTACAGTGTAGTGGTGGACAATTAACATAAGAGTTTTCCCCTCAATCACAGAAGTGCTAAACAAGATCATTGCACTGATCTATCAAGTGATCAACCTATGACCCTCTTTCTAAGAGTAGCCTACACGCGACCTTTCCTAAACCGCGCGATCTAATAAGAAACAAAATTACACTTCTGTCATGTTTCCATTTAAAATAAAAATAAAGACATGTACGCTCCAGGTTTTTGTGTGTCGGAGAGGAGAGGTGGAAGTTTATGCGGGTAGGTGTTTGAAACTTGGAATATTAATCATATCAGTATGTCAGTTTAATTTTTAGAGATGAGCATAAACATTTTTTTCCAGTTGCGATGTGGGACCGCTGTCTTCCCGCAGCAGATGCTGCACTATCGATCCGCGCTGAGCAGGGCCGAGTGAGGGAGGGGAGGAGGGGTGTGTGTATGTGTGCGTGCAGAGTGTTGTGGCTGGAGGTAAAATGGTCAGCTCTTACCGCAAAAAAAGGTCTGTTTGAGGGTCGAGGTGAAAGTTCAATCGCTGCGGCTGGAGAGTTCGATAGAAGATATGAAAACAATCCGTTTCGGAGTACATTGATAAGCCTGTACACCCTTTCTTATCTGTCATTCTTATGAATAAAACACAATAATTTATTTTTAACCTTTTAATATTGTCTTGTGAATTTTAAAGCCATCTAAAAATCTAGCATATGGATTGAATGGGAAAATTTTAATCCACATAAATTCAAGTGAATCGCGATAAAAAAAATAAAAAAAATAATATATTATATATATATATATATATATATATATATATGTGTGTGTGTGTGTGTGTGTGTGTGTGTGTGTGTGTGTGTGTGTGTAATTTTTTTTTTTACAAGTATAGCCTAATATAGATAAATACAATGATCATCATGAATTGTTTTCTAATCACGTCTCCTTTCGGATATCGGATATATACTATTGTTAATATTATTTCAAAATAATTTCACACCTCTCTTAAGATTTCTGCACGAATTAGGGAGAGCTTATATGAGAGCTACAAGTTCGGCACCATGTAAGGCATTGCGGAATATTCTTGACCAATTCTCTTTTTTTGTCTGGGACACGTATCAATGATCAAACATTGTTCAAAACAAACCGTGGAAATCAAAACAGCGGCCAGCGAGTTAGTAAATTATTTATAGCTGTCTGTTGAGTTCTTTGAGCCTTTGGCCGAGCCACGTCCTCCTCCCGAGCGGCCTGCAGGTTAACACGTACATGAGGCTAAACGAGCAGAGCAGACAGATACGAACAGTGTGTTTTCTTAGAAGGTTATTGAAGAGTTTAACTCCTTCACATCATAATGTCACTATCTTGTCTTTGTTAAATAGCTCATATCACTCAGCACATAAAACCAATTAAATGTAGGCTATTTTAAGTAGTGGCCTAAATGTGTAAAACTGATTGAATATGGACATTCGACATTTCTACTTCTACAACGAAAACATTCTGACTGTGCAAATTTTGTATATATTGTAGGCCTATGGAGATCAAAGTTAGCAGACCACATCTCTAAAAGTAGAAACATATTTATTTATGTTCTCATCACAGATGACGTTTCGAGCCTAAAAGCTCTTCATCAGAATAATATATATTTATATACAGAATATGTTATATACTGTAGGCCTACATAAAAACATTTTCATGGAATGTAAGGAGTAACTTTAAAATTCAATGCAATACACAGTAATATGTATTATGAGGTATAGCCAGATTTGTTTTCCTATGCTTGGTATTTTTTGGCCTCCTGATAAATCTCAAAGACATAAATATTATTGATCACATTTGTTTGTGTGGTTCTTGAAACCTTTGTGCCAGAAAATTTATTTCGTGCATTTATTTTGTGACGAGACATAAAAAGCGTAAAACATTTCTGTTTAAACACAGGCTTCATTCAGCATAAGTAATATAGAAACATTTAATAGAAAATTACTGTAATAATAATCCGTTTTTACTCGTAGCCTTATAACAGTTACGATTTTTTTTTATTACATAATATTGTTTTAAAAATGACTTTTGTATAGTCTCTAATTTCCCTTAATCTATCTGTTCTTGTTCATCCAGGTTTATCTGTTTGTTTTTGATCGCAGCGCGTTATCATATAGAGCCTGACAGAAATATTACAATTAAATACTTTATTCAAGACAATAAGCAATATAACAAAATAAAAAGAACTAACGGAAATCTACCAATGCAATGAAAAAAAAAGCAAACATGAAAAGCTTAAATTGTGATAGAAATATTTTACTGTTAACCTACAATTATGTCACTTTTTTCCCATTTAACCCATTTGACAAGTGCAAGGATGTTACTAAATCTGTGAGCTACATTATTTACATTCAGCAATATTTGTTTTCATGCGTTTTTGTCTCTTGTGTTAGTGTTAATATTGTATATAAGTCTTAATATTTTGGCTTCGGAAACGAAAGCACACATTTAAATCAATTAAAAATGATAGGCTACCTCCTACAAACTTAACCGTTCATTTAAATGCAAAATATAAAAGGGCTAGAACAAATTAATTTCATCCAAATATAATAGGACGCATGGTGAATAACAAAAAGAAGTAGATCGATAAAAAAAAGTCAATAACACAATTAACATGACCGAACCTCACTGAGAGCAGGCATACGACACATGAAAATAAAACAATACAACTTTTTTCGCCTGACTGTAATGGTACACTGTAACTTTACAATTATAAAAAATTAAAACGGAGGATTATGTAATAACAATTCTAAAAGTTTTGAATTACATATCTATAAAGTGTGTGTGTGTGTGTGTGTGTGTGTGTGTGTGTGTGTGTGTGTATATATATATATATATATATATATATATATATATATATATATATATATATATATATTTAAAATTACATTATAAAGATATTTAATTTTCTGGGATAGCTAGCTGCATCAGAAAAGCTACAGAAATTACTTAAATAGTCTAACTTCAGTGTGTTCATGAACGTCAAGATCCGTTTTTCTTTTGTCAGATTTTGCGTTGTAAAGTTCAAACTTAAGTTAAGTGTAAAGCCTTTTTTTTTTTTTTTACTGTAAATGTTTTTAATTAAAATACATCTTACATTACACACGATCCTATAGCCTAAGACAATCTTCATACCGTACCGCTGTCAATGTCCACTGGATGTATTATTTTGTTTAAAATTATATCTGATTCTGTTTATACACATCTCAATTCTTTTGTCCCGCACGTTTCAATACAATTCAATCGGGAGATTGAATTATTCACTAGAATGTACAATTGTAGGCTACATTTACAAATATAAAAGGCCTACTACAGGCCTACATAGTTAGGTAGCCTATTTTAATTATGTAAAGGTATTTAAGGTTTTATATATGTATATATAAAAAATAGAAATGGTTTTCAGACAAATCCTGAGAGAGATTTATAATTCTCACAAATATGAAGACAATAGGGTAGTCTGGCGAATTACTATTAAGGTCATGCTCATATTCATCTTTTTGTAACGTTTCACCAGTCACATTCGCAAACTCAGCCACAATGTTAAAGGATAATCTTTTCTATGATTTTACGATTTAACCTCTGAGCCACAGCAAGTGTTCAACCGCATTGAAATGGGCGCGCGCCCGTGTATTTGGTTCTGTTTATCGATTGGGAAACGTGGGCGTGCTGCCAACATGCAGGATGGCAATCTATTATTACCATTGTGAATTATTAGCAATCGGAGTCGAACAACAGGCCATATATATAATACAGCATGTTTATTATGAATTGCTAAAAGATTTCTAATGTTTTACATGCTAATGCATAGCGTTTAGATTTGACTGAACCTAATTAAATCACGCAGTAAAACAAGTGTAGCATTTTAGCCTTTAGTTTAGCCAAATTTTAACGACATATCTTCAAAGCAACAAGATGTTTCGATCCAGATGATTCCTTTTAAAACTGGTTGAATCATATTTAAATAACTTCACAACATTTACATTTAATTTTACAATTCTTATAACAAATCTAGGGTTATATTTTTGTTACTAAAATTATTTTAAATGCAAGGCCTTCCCCAAATCAAAAGCAGCAGCTCTCACTTCTAACGCTAAAAAATCGTCTGCATCACAACACTGAACATACAAAGGCCTTGACATGATTCTGCCTACATTTCCATTGCACGGTCTTTCCACAAAATAACAACAGCAACAGCAGAGCACTTCAAAAACCCACATGAATTGCACAATATAAATACACATCTATGCAAACACAATGATCTGCTTTTTGTCCATGCAGAACAGTCACACCTCCTCAGCTTGTGAGTGCGTGTGAAGTGAACCTTCACATTCTTTATGTGTTATTAAGAGTGTGTGTTCTGTATATCCAGTCTAAAAGATGCTGGGTGGGTGGAGGGTCTGAGATTGCCTTGCAGTCGGTTAACATCCTTTTCCTTGCCCCTCTCTCTTTCATTTCTTTCCTTCTTCCCATCTCTCTTCTTCGTTCCTCTCTGTCGTGGCTAACATCCACGTCCTTCTATCCCATCTTCAATTTTATCATAAGACAATGTCCTCCTGTCTCTAGAAATCCCCAATTTTGCAGGTTCCCTCTGTATCCTGCATCGGTCTATTTCCACACAATTTGTCCTGTATTCATTTTGCTTTCCTGCCCGGTGATGTGCCGTCTTCCCTGTCTCAGTGTGCGTGTGGCTAGATGCGGTTTCTGTTCCTGCTCTTTTTAATCAGCATGTTAATAAGAAAGGTAACTAATCAATACGTTCAATGGCCTGGCGATTGATACCATCTCAGCCTCCCTCCCCTCTCCCTTTGATGCACGCACACACACACACACACACACACACACACACACACACTAGGAGCAGGAAGGCTAAATAGTAATCAGAAATAAACACTGAGGGAATAATTACTTTAGTTTAAGTTCAGTCATTTAACAGTGATCTGTCCGATACTGGTATCTTGTGGAGAAGATTTTATTTTTAAATACAAGAAGAAATGGATATTTCAGAGGGAATTCAAGCATATGCTCTATTAAGTGTTCAGGATCCGCAAAACATAGGGATGCTTTTTTCACTTGTATCAAAGCACTTGGTGATACACTCATATTCCAACTTCAACACCAAGAGTAAAAATATCTCTTAGTGAGCATGTGTGTTCTTCACCCCAGGGTAAGGTCTTCTACTACAAATGGCCAAATCCAACAGGGTGGAAAGTGAAAAATGGCAGAGGATAAAGAGAATTCCCTTAGAGAAGAAAGTGTTTCGGGGGGAAAACATTAAACACACATGCAAACACAGAATGGCCTTTAAAGCTGACATTCTGCCGACCTGCAGTCATGCTTTTACTTTATGGTAGTTTCTTTGCAGTGTGTACATAGCAAAGTCCTCTTTATGTTTGCCTTTGGTTGACTTTAACTGTTTGCACATTGAGCTGCCAGATTAGTGATACTAGATTGTACATTCTTCTAAAGTGTTTTTACCCCTTGCATTTTAAAATGTAACTTGCAAGCCTTTTTTTAGATAAAGGGTAAAATGCAAGGGCTCTGTAAAGTGAATTTTCTGTGTCAAATGCAAGTTAGCTAAATCAATAGCACTTGCAGCATTAACTTATAAATAAGATGCATCTGTAGTTTTCTTAAAAAAACTACGGATATTGTAAAGCACTTACAACAGATGTGAATGGGGCAGTTTAGGAGGATTTGAAGTGAGAATTTTAAAGCTTATATTTTATAAAAGCACTCAAATTGATTCTACTATATAAATGTATTTTTAATGTATTATTATGTTTTTACAGTCATTCTAACAAAAGTAAAAAAAGGGGGGTAGGGGGGGTTTAAACGCTTCTGTATAACAAAAAAGAAGATAAAAAGGTGAAGTCAAAGACATCATTTTCATTTTTTTTGTGTGACACCTATCCATTTTTAGAGGTACTAGGCAAACGTTCTTATATTAAAATATACAGTATCATTTACAGTATCAATAAATTTCACCCATCAAATGTGGCTTATTTATATGCTTGGAATTATTAATGACTAATTGAAAAAGCCTAAGTGCCATGTTCCAGAAATCTCTGATATGACAGAAGCCCTATCATATTTCTGGCACTGATGCGAGGTTGTGTTTCAGCTCACGGCTCTCTCCGAATGTGGCGTGTGTGTGAGCGTCCCTAGGGGGGTTTAGAGTGACCACTGCCCCCTGACCCCCCCTTCACACTGTCACCCCACAAACCTCCATCAGAATACACCAGTCACCTAGCAACAGAGGCCTGGTAGTCAGAGGTCAAAGACCAGGGGCTATCACAGATATTACACACACTCCAAGAAACGTTAATATAGATTCCCAGAATTACAGTCATCCATTTTAAGGATTATGTCATGGCATTATTTTATACTGTATACTATACATTAAGCATTGTAAGGTAAAGCATTGTAAATGGACTGTCATGCTTGCACATGCACAGGAAACACTGAAGTATAATAAGCCTCTCAGCATAAAAAAAAAAAATGCTCGGGATAAAAGAAAGTGTGCCCAAAGTGTGCCTTTGACAGTGAAGACTCTTTGTTTTCCAGTGAATGACAACAAAGGGCACCGATGACCATTCCATTTCATCCAATCAAGAAAAGGTCACTGACCTCTGGCCCCAGCTGACCACAAGGGGAGGATGGGCACAATCCAATCACCTTAAACAGTCTGAGGCAGCATGTCCAATGTGGAAGGAGGTAATGAAAAGAGGGGGGTGGAGAAAGGGACCAAAGAATGGATGAGTGCAGATGCAGCATTAATCTGAGCCTTGATCAGGGACGACTGCAGCACCGTGAATGAAAGGATGAAGAAGACCAGAAGGATGAAAGGCACATCCACCTCGACTCCATCTGTGCTGAAATTCACTTACTGCACCTTCAGCCTAACATCACCCGAGATGAGTTTAATCATCATTTCCGACACAGGAGGCACAACAATATGAAACTTATGGCCTTGATGACCTAATCTACTTGTTAAGTCGTGACATAAGGAACAGTGTTACCATATCCAAGCCTCAATGTTTCTCAGTTGAGAATACTAGCTCAACAACCATTTATAAGCACTCTTTATTCATATCATATATTTAAGCTAAGCTTTAAAAAACTCACAGTGTACACTGCAGTCCACAGGCTCACCGCGTCCTGGACAATATTTTAATGAGTATTACAGTACACCTTGGGTGTATTAGCACCATTTTTTGGTTGTTTTTGCCAGTAATAAAGCGCTTGGATGCCATAACTAAAGTCCTGTTCACGCCAAGAATGATAACTGTAGACCTTAGTCAGGGCATCATATTTAATTTTTGACAGGATTGAAAACAAGGCTGTGAGGGATAGAAGAACAGTGCATTCAATGGATTCTGAAGCCGTTTAACAAATAAATCTGATATGACGAATTTCATCAATCCAATCTGATGACACATCGTTCTAAAAAAAACATTCAGTAGATTAAAAAAAATCCATATAACAGTTCTGAAAGCTGTGAAATTTAGATGATCTAGAACCTTTATATAATGCATGCCATTGTAAATACTGTAAGTCTAGCTTCATTTTCATCCATGTTAAATTATGCTAAATAATGATCACTTTTAATAATCATTCAAAATCTATTAGTACAGGGAAGTCTACACCACAGTAAAAATGACAAAGAGGAACATTATTGAAGTAACTTTCAGAGCAGTTTTTTTTACACCTAATAAATGATAAAAAAAAACATTGACAGCCAATGAGAATTTGTAAGAGAATTCAAAGTGGCAATGACCTGTAGTGTGCAATATGTATATAAACAGATTGTCCAGTGGTGTGTGGACAATAATAAAGTTATCATTCTTGGTGTAAACAGACCTTAATGTTTCCTTCTAAAAGATGACGCTAATAAATGCTTCACAGACAGCTGCTCACAAACATGCTTGAGATTAGGCAACTGTCACTCCATTAAAAAAGAAAAGGCTGTTCTGTACACACACATACACACAGATGGCTGGTCAGCACGTGCCTGAAGGAGGGCAGAGCAGTGACCCTCAGCTGGACACTATGGCCAGGTCAGTGACACTCAATCCATCCTTTAAGGCCAGCTGCTACTAGTTCTGTGCTAATGGCACCTCCCCAAACACACACACACATACACCCTTAGGCCCCCTCAATCTGCCTATACTGACCAGTGAAAAGGCACGGATGGGATGGGGTGGGGTGGGGTGGAGGACAGCTGGACACTCGCCACTCTCCTGCCTCCTCAGGGGGTGTCCTAGTGTGTGTGGGTACATGTGAGCGAGAGAAAAGCTTAATAGCCTGGTGTGGATGAGAGCAATTGGAACCAAGAAGAAAAAAAGAAGCGAGTCTGGCACACATATAGACCCCACAGAGAGACAATTAGCAAGTTAGCAATGACCCATTTTAGTTGGCCACCTGATTTCCCCCTTAGATTTCATTTTCTCGTAAGCACTGTGACAGAATCTATCACCTGACGGCAAACCTGTGTGATTTAGCACTGTGGCTACTTTGGCTAAAGTACTCCAGCAACCGTAGGTCCAATGATCCACAGCTCCAGGCTTTCCAGTACCATGGGCCAGGCTGAGCTAGACGGCCAATAAATCAATAGGTCACTCTCACACACACAAACACACACGCACACACACACGTCACTGGAGGGCTGAGAGGCCACATGAAACTACCATTGATTGAAGGGGGTAGGGAGAGTTTTGACGGTCAGAGCTGTGCATGTGTGTGAGGTTATGGGGGCTCACCTCAATTCCTAACACTGCAATAGGGAGTTCAAAACAGCCTCAGTAATGCTTACACACTTAAACACACACACACACACACAAAGCAGACGCGAAAGATCTTGGTGTGCCTACTCGTTTGTCAGCTTTTGTCAGAACACACATTCTAAGTGAATGAAAGCCTTTGAGCTCTATCTCAGACTGTTCTTATATAACTAGGAATAGACAATATATTGACAACTGGTTAATTTCAGATTTTTTTTATCTGTATTGTTGATACTGGATATTTAATTCTTAATGCTAGTTTCTCCTATTTATTAAGATTACCTTTGCCGTAATAAAACTCACTGAAAATTGAACTTTAAAAGCGATAATAGTTTGATAACATTGTTAAAAGTAATCTTTAGTTAATCTGGAAATGAACATTAATTTTTCATACTGTACATTATAATATTGTGATGCATAAATATAGCAATATATGAATATATAAATATATGTTATAGCACTTATATATCATTGCTCTTTGTTGTTTTTGATTGCTTCCACTGTCTTCATCTGTAAGTCGCTTTGGATAAATGTGTCTGCTAAATAAATAAATGTAAATGTAAATAAATGTAGCATTTAAAGTGATTAATTTTAGTCTTTAGTGTTTTATTTTTCATTTATTTTAACAAAATTAAATAGTGTATAATTTTAATTTTGGCTGTTTATTAGTTACATCAAATTTAATAGATTATCAGAATTGGTCAGAAATAACAATGCATCCCCAAATTTAACCATTTTTAGAGATGTAGATTTCTTCCAAAGCTCCACTGTGCCTCTTAAAAATAAACATTCTTTATTGGCATCAACGGTTCTAAAAAGAACAATGAATATCCATGGAACCTTTCTAAATGCACAATTTATATATATATATATATATATATATATATATATATATATATATATATATATATATATATATATATATATATATATATATATATATATACACACACACTAGAAATCATGTTCTTTAAATTATTAAAACGTTCTTTACACTAAGAAAAAAAAAATGGTTGTTTTAAGTATTGTTCACTGAAATGTTCTTTGGGGAACCCAAAATATTTCTTCTATGGCATTGCTGTGGACCTTTATTTTTAATAAGAGTGTAGGCTGATTATACATCAGCTTTACTGATCATCTTAACTTTATCATACAAATTAACTCATGTTCTATGTAATTACTTTTTCTTGCCATTTGACTCCTTGAAAGCAATCCATATTCGAATAGATTGTGTCTAAAACGATTCCTGTGTTAAGTTGGCTGGCTTCTAGTGTTAAGTTGTCTGCTGATCCGCTCTTTGTTGCAGTGTTTTGCTCACTCATGCACTCATTGAAAAAAGCCTTAGACTGTTCTTCTCCAGCTCTCTTTTATGACCTCATCAAGTCAGCGGCTGCAGCATTGAGCATGTTTACTTGACCTGCAAATTGGGGTCAACATAAAGTAAAGACCTGTACACTTGTGCAAAGAACACAAGCAAATAGTGGCCATTAAGACATTGGATATTGTGTACACCAGCAAAATCTTACACTGTACTCTTTTTGGGGAGAAAAATCCAAATTGCACTGTAAACATTTTTTTTAAATACAACAAAATACATTACAAAATTGTATAACATTTAACCTTTTTGAGTGACACTTAAACCAGCACAAGCTGGCAGGGACTAGCACAAGGTGGCAGGGAGTAGAAGACAGGTGTAAATAAACGCCGGGGGTCTGTCCTTGCTCGCGGAGTTGCCATGGCAACGGCTGATAGAGCATCCTATCGATCGCACTGTCCAGTCTGAATTGTGCAGCCCCTGAACCCACGTTTTTTTTCTCTGTGTGGTGATGGGTGTGGATCAATACCTGATATTGTGTGCCTCTTTTGCCTTGCGTCTCTCATGGCCTCCATAATAGTGGTAATGATAGTGAGAGGGAAGGAAAAAGAAAAGGAAGAAGCCTGAATAAATGGTAAAAAGACAGCTGGATCTATTTCGTCACAAATGCAAAGAAAAAAAAAACCGTCCTTCTTGGACCGAGAGGCACGCTCTTAAAAACAATAGACAGCCATCATGACACTTTGCCTGTATTATTCACAAGTACTGTGCGGCACTCCAGAATTGCTACACACTGTACTGTGACACACACAGAATTCGGTTTCGCCATAATGGAAAATGTCAAATCTGATTTTTCCACACATCTCCCTGTCTGCATATGCGAACAGCCACACAGCATTTACCTAATGTGAGGCCATTTAGTCCAGCCTTTGCTTTGACTGTTATACAAATCAGAATGGCCAGGAAGACCAGGCTGCACCGGTTCAGCAAGAGCTTGTGAAGGAGAGCGAGGCACGGAGAAGGACCTGCGGGAGCTCGTTTAAATCTGGCCTGAGGGATCCCTCCAGCTAGGGGTCATGGTTGGAGTCGCAGCACACTGGATTTAAAGGTGGGGCTCCTTAAGGTGCCTCTGTTGCCCCAAGGCACAGCCATCACAATTCCTGCAGTGCTGGAAATGAAAGCCAGACTAGGACAAAGGCCCTTTCCTTGCTTATGGCCACTGCTCAGAAAAATTACTTAAAGGATTGAGATGTCGGTTACATCTTTCTTTTTGCCTCTGTCCTCCCCAGCAACACCCTAGTGTGAGTTTAAGAAGAATTACTGAATGGTTTAACTTCTTGAGTAAACATATATATATAAAAATTATTGTATTAATTATATATAGACTAAAATAGCATACAAATGCTACCACTAAAAGCTTTAAAATTTGATTTGAAAAATTGCATTACATTGCATTGCATTGCCTACATCGAAGACATTACTCCAGTTCTATTTGTGTTAAAGGAAATATCTAAGAGTATACTGACTCACTCCATATGTTTGCTAGAATGTTGTCCACTGATATAATTTTTTTAACATGCATAAACTTCGGTCATCCCGGGCTGAGGAGTCCTTGATCTCTAGAGACTCGACTGAAGTCGCTCAAGCTGTTTTTGTGTTTCAATCAGTGCTGCATGGATTTGGCTGTTCGCCTGCAGTACTGAGCTCTTTGCAGCGGTACAAATTTAAATCTTTGCTCCGCGGGGATGGAGTGTGAGGGCGAGCGGAGTGGCTGCCCTCGCATCCCTGCGAGATGAAAACCCATCCACTCGGAGAGGCACAGCGGCTACCGGGGCAGAAGTCAGGCGCGGTGGGGCCAGGCATGTGGGAGAGAGAAGTGATGGAGGGAAAGTTTTCTCTGCCTCCAGCACTCTGCATACGTTGTGAGAGTGAGAGCCTGCAGTGAACTTGGCAGCACACTTCAAAACTTTATGGAGCAGACATGCACACTGCATTCTAATACAAACTGTGTCTTGATTCGGAATTCTTGAGATTCGTCAGACGCTATGCCTTTTTTAATTCTTGGCTCGCCGATATAAGATTTTGCTCGCCTACATTTGTTTAAAGAGTGATTTCTCATTGGGTCTGCTTTTCTCTCAAAGCGCTCAGATGTATTGCTGAATTAATCATAGTTGATGTCGATCACATTTGGGTAAACGTTAGGTGCCAACGTTTTACATAACCACTTAGTGGGTTATGTTTAACATTTAAAAGGCATTTCATCCACAAATGAAAATTCTATTATTTACTCATTCTCATGTAGTTCCAAACTTCGATGACTTTTTTCTACTGTGGACAAAAGGATATATATATATATATATATATCTGTCCATACAGTGAAAGTCAGTTGGATCTAATAATGTTTGAAAGTCAACATGAGGTGGAATATATGCCAGAATTTTGTTTTAATAGCCTATATAAATAAATAAATAAATAAATAAATAAATAAATAAATATATATATATATATATATATATATATATATTTGTGTGTGTGTGTGTGTGTTGATCTACTTGAACATCTAGCCTGCAGATAAATCCTGCTGTTTCTAGTCAAATATAAGACAGATAGCACTGGTCATGGATCCATTGGTTGGCAGTTTCAGTATTCAATTCGAGGTCCACGTTAGCGAGCCACTCTGTCCTGTCCAGGAGCTCCATTCACTTCACACTCAATAGTTATTTATCATCCAACATATTAGCCATTGCAGTGTCGATATGAAGTCCAGTGCTGAAATTAGTCAGTGCCAAGTCTGTAACTACAGCCCAAGGTCAGACACACACTCCGCTGACAGGAGTGATGGTCCGCAGCTCACAGGCACATACATCCAGCCCAAGGGCAAGTGTACGGTACTGATATTTCAGAGGGAACACACGTGTAAAACACTCTGTCATGTTGAGGGATGCCAAGTTTTCAGCTTGGTTGTGACGCGTGACACGTTTTATCTCATGGATACCAATCGATAGGGTAAAAGTGGAAAAAAAATCCTATACATTTTTGTTTTTGCTTTGCTAGTTTGGTCATAGATAAAGGTGCAATTTTAGTTCACATTTGATTTCTCTCAGCTTTCACAAAAAGGTACAAGTATGAACACTTTGGTTACTAATATGAACTTTTCATGTACAAATATGTACCATTTTTGGGTAAATAAATAATTAAAGAAAGAATAAATACACTATCAAAACTATCACTATCTGGAAGGTTGTGTGTATTCATTTGAATTTAAAATGAATATTTGATATTCAAACTGAAATTATCCTCTGTGTTTTATTGCATTATGAATGTTTTGTTTTCCTTCTTTAAAAAATTAATTAATTAAATTGCACTAAAAGTTTAGCTAAGCTGCTAAGCTGAATATTTGCTAATCAGCAGCAAAACATTTTCTACCCTTCTGGCAAGGTCAGGGGAACACAGTCCCCTGCTAAATGTCCTAAGTCGCCCTCTCAGAAGTCCTGAGGGGTGATATTAACCCCCCCCACACACACACACACAGACAGATACACAGTCTGACAGCAGCTAACTTGGTTCGATTGCTTAGTCCAAACTCCACTCCACTACCCTCCCCCTGTAGGTCTCATTTTATATTGTACTTTTAGGTCCAAACTGAGATGTCTGCTTCATCCATGCGAGTACAAACATGACTACTAACAGCTGCTGTTTTCCAGGACGCTAAATGGACCAAACTCTGATGTCAAAACAAAAGCTCTTGTGTGAATGGGCAAAGAGGAATCTGTGGTTTCTGATCAGTGACAACTCTAGTCCCAAAGACAGCCAAGTATGAAAGCCTGATATTTGGAATATGCAATTAACAAAATAACATTAAAAATTGTGTTTCAAAAAGCTGATTTATCTTCAAGAAGCTTGTTGCAGGTGCAAAATACAGGAAGATTCAGGCCACTATTCACAACTTTACATCAGACAAATATTACTAATACTTTAATAGATTAATTTTTCATATATTTAGACAATTCAACAAATTCTCCGTTTCACTGGGAAGATGTTATGTTGCTTAACTGTAAAGAACAGCATCAGGAAACAAAGCCAAATCTAGTTTTCTGTTCAAATGAGTCTAATATCTGTACTTTTCTAGACATACATTCTAAAATTAATTATTTATTATATCACTCAGGTTCAAGTACATACATATAACTGTCTGCTTTACTAAATCAGGGCTGCATGTTATTTTATTGGAATCAGTGTTTTAATATACTCTGGCACAGTACATGCTGCCATCTAGTGGACTGGTTACATTTGTACATGGTACTGCAGCTGCAGTGACTACGATTTTGTCATGCTACTTAACATTTCTAGGCATAAATTGATCTAATAGAAAACTAACATAAATAACAAAATACAAAATTAATTTGTGCACTCCTCAAGTTATCACACGCCAATGAACCATAAAACTTGTTAACAATGCATTTCTTCAACTGAATGAATCAAAAAAATAAATAAACAGCACGCGTTAGTATGTTGCTGTGTGACTGTACAAGTCAATGTTATTTAGGTACACTGACTTTGCGTTTCTTCGGGGCAGATGGCTGGGGATCTTGGCTCAGAGGGAACTCTAACTGAGAGATCTGCAGACAGAGGAAGTGTATTTAAGTAAATTAGTTATTCAGAACAAAAAAACTGTTTTTATTTGTTAACTTCACATTTTTTCCTGGCTCTAATTGCATGATAGAGTCATCAGAATGTTACATGTAACTAACCATTTTTGTTTTTTGTTTTTTTTTACTGTTCACAAAATTCCAGTGATCAGACTGGTAAAATATGTGATAAAAGTCCAGCCAGATACAGATATGGGCCATGGGCTGTGTATTTCCCACCTGAGGTTCAAAGATGCGTCCGCTCCTGGTCTTCCTTGCGTTCACCTTAAGATCAGCAGTTTTCTTTACCAGACTGTCCATCTAAAATACACATAACATAACTAAATACAACTTTATCTCATACACAGACCACTAGAGCAGACTGATAACTTACCTGTGTGTGTGGTAAATTGTATAATGCTACCTTTGCATTTGTTATGTCAAGATCCTCCTTGCTGCTTCTGTGAGCCCGTTGGGAATGTTCCTGAGTTTCTGTAAATGTGGCAGACAATGAGCAAAAGTTGCTGGGAGTTGGTTGCATTTTTCTTGATTGATTCATGCTGATCTCATTAAACTGGCAAAGCAGAGTCTAATATTCACCTGAGTATTCAATGCCAGCATCAGTGATGACTTTCTCCTTTGTCATACACTCCTGCGAACAAAAAAGTCCATAATTTGAGATGAATTCTCACATTTTGTAATGGTAAGGTAGAAAAGGAAATGAGGACATATCAGCTAATTATTAAGAAGACCCCACCTGCTGAACAGAGGTCTCAGACATCATTCCATCTTCAAACATTTTCAAAGACCATTTTGTACTCACACATACTTCCTCCTCCTCATCAAACTTTTCATGCACATAAAAAAAAGCATTTGATCACTGCTTAACATCATTGATTTTATTTTTATTTTTTTTCTACCAGACGGATCACTAGACGTCTAGCTTCTTTATCTCACCGGCTCAAGTCTCTTGCGCTCAGTGGTGACGTTCATTCGGAGACTATGAAAAGGTGTGACCACCTCTCCCATGGTCAGATTTACTGGTTCCCTCTCAAATATCAAAGTCTCATTGTCATCGTCCTTGAAGCCAGGTGGCTGATACTCCTGAGGGGTCACTGAAACACAAAAACACAGTGACACTGAATAACACAATATTGATACCAGAGGTGACCAAACGATTTATGCTAAAACACAGAAACCAAACTAGATTAAGAGATGTTGGCCAAAGGTAAATGTTGCATTATATTCAACTATATTATATAGAATTTCAATTTTCAATCAAATTAACTTATATTCTCTACGTCGCAATCTAAAAATGAAACAAAAATGTTATAAAGATAAATTAGAAGTGAAGATATGTGTCAAGGGCATTTTCTCCCATTTTTCCTTCCTCTTGTGATATGATATGCCAGGCCAAATTGAAGGTCATCACTGGCCAAATTTGGGCCAAAGGCTCTAGTTTGTGCATCTCTCAAATTTATGTTGTTTGAAGATCAGCACAGTATCCAGTGCTTTTAATAATCCAAAAAAATATTCAGTTCCACAATTACTTATCACATACTAAAAATAAATAAATGACAAACAATGTACATGGACAACTTCGTGTACATGGTAGTGTCTGTAGCAGATAGCAAGGTAGATTTACCTTCATCATAGTAGAAGAGTTTCATGTTGAGGCAGACGTTGTCAGGCAGCGGGCCGAGATTTTGCATCAGCATGTAAAGCTTGCGCACTAGCAGCATACTGGATTTCTGGGTGTTGTCACAGGCCATTTTAGTCAGACTCTGTCCATTTTTGCTAGAAACACAGGCAATTATTTTCAAAAGCACAACATTAATATAGTCAGTATGCAGTCACGTGGTAGCATATAATTTTATGGAAGCTATATATGTTGGGGTAAATACAGTAAGTTAGTGTTTTGTAAACCATCAACTTGTTTTGATAACAACTCAGACAAAAATGTCACCTCTCAAAGTCCATCTGAGGTCCATTCTCTGTGTAATTGATTTTAAACTGGTAGCATTCAGTCACTTTCTGCAGCACAAGAGAAGATAGAAAGGTGAAAATGGAAATTCAAGTCTTACATAAACAAGGTTGTCATGCACTGATTTAATTTGTAATGTATTATATTAAAAGAGAAATTAAGTAACATTAAAGGATGACATTCAGCCAAACAGAGACAACATTTGATCACCTGTGGATTGTCTGGATCACAGTAAACCTACAAGTAAAACAGTAACGTTTACACACACACACACACACACACACACACACACACATATATATATATATATAAAAGACATATATAATATATAGCATATAAACTGTCATACTACATCATACAGTGTACAGTTTTAAACTGATTACTGTTTGTTATCAAATCTATTAGTTAATACTCACTGATAGAAGAACCATTCGTAGCTGATAAAGCAAAGCAGATGCATTAAGGACAAAAGGTTACTGTAAGTGATGATCAGTATGTCTTGTTACTAAACATAAAACTACAAAAATACAGAAGAGTACAAAATCACAAACTTACGTATCTTCTTTGAAGTGCATCAAAACAGCCCTGCAACCTGAAACAGTGGAGGTGAGATACTCTCCATGCAGCTCAAACCAGATGTTCTCCAAACAGATTATACTCCCAAATGATGTATTAATATGTAGCTACTTTAAATTTTTATATACATTTGTCATGGAGGGAATGTGAAAACATGACTGTGTGTCAACTGTCCTCTTACCACTGCACAATCTGCTGAGCACCAGGGCAGCTATGCTCTCGCAGTATAAGGACTTTCAGCTCTTAGAAAATAAAAAAAATAAAAAATAAAATACACAAATAATAAAGATAGTAAAGATTTATGTAACCTGTTTCACTTAATGTATCATTTTTACCTCCAACATATTTGCGACCATAGGCCTTTTCTGGGAAAAGACCCCTGAGGTAAGTGATGCTTGAGACAGCAATGGCTAAAAGTTTCTTCACAAGCACCAGTGACTGCTGTTCGGTGGACACTACATCAGGCAGCATCTGACAGCTCTACACACACACACACACACACACACACACACACACACACACAATTGGTAAACATGATATTATTAGGTTAACAACGAATTAAAAGACTAGCAAAAGCCTAACGTTAGACAAGCCCAAGTTAATTAAGCGTCACACAGTAATGTTAGTATTTGCGCTAACGTTACATGTGAGAAAACAAACGTTTATCTTTAACTGTTGAGGTTACCTGAAAAGGGCGAAGTTTCTGTTCACATGCCATGATGATTGTAACAGATCACCAGTAAAAAGCCCAAAAAATAGCATCTAAAAAGATAATGTGCAATTGTCAATTTTTGCATTTTCAATTGTCAAAAGTTCTGTTGCTCAACAGCACATAACAGTGTAAAAAAAAACGTCTTACCAGATAAAGTTGACAATAAAGAACTTAAATATGTGTAAAAGAACAACAAATATCTACTAGTATTTAATGATATAAAACTGATGATAACAAGTAACGTTATACTGGCCTATTTTATCACAACCGACTTTTTTAAACTGTAATTCCACCGACCGTGCGCGAGACTCCCGCCATAAACTCCCCAGTCCGTGACGTCATGCCAAAAAGAAAAGCCGCAGAAACAAAATGCGACTTCTATTATTATTTTTTGACTAATTACGTGTAAGTACTACATAAAGCAAGCATAGGCCATTGCAAAGATAAAAACTATATATATGCTATTTTTTAGAAAAAGCGCTTACTACGTTTTTTAGCGTTTTTAGTGATCAATTCGTTTTACATATACCGTTTATTTGTTTATTTTTTCCTTCTACATTTTGTAAATTGTTAATGATTGTCAATTGATAATTGTTAAATTGTAATTAATTAAAAACCGTAAAACAAAATGGAGTCCGACACTTGTCATCAACGCACTGGTAAAAGTATTAAATGTCATTCTTTCCTGAAGCATGAGAAACCTGAAAAATATAATACATTTGGGGTAGGAGATTACAGATTAAACGCCAGTGCACGACTGATGCATTTTAAATTAAGTCTACTAAGACCCAGGCCTTATAATTACTATTTTAGTTAACAGCAATTACAAGGTCTTTCCTTGTATGATACATATTAAAAACCTTTCATTTATTGAGAACTTTTATACATTTTATTATCTTTTATTATCTACTGTAGATTTTAATATTATATAAAAGTTTAAATTGTCCCATATCATGTGTGTTTATTGTTGTGTGAGCTCGCAAAATCATTGTAGCATAACATTGGATACTTGTTTATTTATACGACTATTTGAAATCTACTGGCTGATCCTCCTGTCTCTCAAACATCAAACCAGATTCCTATTGGCTCTTCCGCTGCGTGACCGTCCTCCAAAATGACGTCACTGCAGCGAACGCCATTTTGATACTGAACACAGTGGGTGGAACAGTTCGGACACGAATAGACGGCAAAATTTACACTTAAACACGCTGATTACTTGGTCAGCAAACGCCGAACAGCCATGTCATCGGATAACCAGGACACGGAGACGCAGTCGGAGCAGATGGACGAGACTCAGGTGGGCATTAGAATAGGGCTGCGCCTCGTTCGTTTCAGTCTCTAGTGGTGTCTGTCAGTTTCGTCCACTATCATGTCATTACAAATAAATGCCGTAATATTAAAATTACTGATTGCTTATTGCTCATCGACAGCTTTAACACAGCAATCTTTCTGAATTTTGCAATTTTGATTTCTGAGCTGTCACCTGCATGAGTTGAACGAGGTGATAGACATGCATTTCACAAGCACGAGCCTCCTTTTGATTGGTTAGTAAGCTCAGACGTCATGAAATAACAGTGTTTGATTGGTTTATTCTGTTACTCGTTTTGTAACACTTACTTAAACCTGATGTTCATGTTTACATCATGTTTCCACATAATGTAGTCAAGTGGCCTTTTATTGTGGCCACCCTAAGGCACACCTGTGCAATAATCTTGCTGTCTAATCAGCATCTTGATATGCCACACCTGTGAGGTGGACGGATTATCTCAGCAAAGAAGTGCTAACTAACACAGATTTAGACAGATTTGTTAACAATATTTGAGAGAAATAGGCCTTTTGTGTACATAGAAAAAGTCTTAGATCTTTGAGTTCAGCTCATGAAAAATGGTGGCAAAAACAAGTGTTGTTTATAATTTTGTTCAGTGTAAATATAATTGGCAATGTATTGCGTCCCCAAAAATTATCGAGGTCACATACTTATATTGTGTAATAAGTCGATATATATTGATTATTGCCACAGGCCTATTGATTAGTTCATCTCCCGAGTCTTTGGGTCCGAGTCGTTTGTTGTTTTCTCACCTCACCAATCAGATCAATATCTTGTAATGTTATACTTAGGAATTATTAAAGTGATTTTTCCCATCATACGGATAAAGCTTAAAGTAGTGCTGCACGATAATGATTTTTATGACTAAAATCATGTCAATTATTCCTTTGAAATTGTGATTTTTAATAACTATTAAATTCATTATGTTTACACCTTTGTTTGAAGCAACTACATGCCATATTTTTATATGAAAATGAACAAGATGAAAAGACTAACTGAATATATTTTTATTGCTATAGCTTCAAATGTCAAGTATACATTGGATTAGTTTCTTCTTTAAATAAAAAGGTAAAAATATGCATGGTATTATAATGTTATACTAAAACTAAAATTAAGACAATGGAAAAGCCCTTAAGATAATATGTAGAAAGAAAAAAAGGATCTTGAACATGCAAAATAACATAAGTGGACTTTGAACGAATAATTGCTTCTTTGAACGATTATGTAATTGTGGCATCCATAATTGTAATCGCAATTAGAAATTCGAATAATTGTGCAGCCCTAGTTTAAAGCAATAACCAAATCTTTATGACCACAAAAGTTGTAAGAATTTTTTTTTAAAAAAGCTCAAATAAAATTTAAAGTAAAAATCAAAGACCAAAAAAATATGTTACTGTAAAAGTAAAGAAACAAACTAAATGGTTGTTTGTAAGGAAGGTTGGTAATTATTAACTAATTTCTGTAATTTCCATTGCTTCTCTCACATCACAAAAGAACGAACAACAGAGACCTGAAGACTCGGGAAATTAACTAATAATTTCTCTTTCCAGTACAGACTGCATAGCCTGTAGTATATGGGGCTGGCACATTATAAACAAACGACTCGAGGGATGAACTAATCATTTCTGTTTCCTTTAAAGAACCTACTAGATGTTGTGCGTGTGCAGGCAACCCAAAAGAATGAATCCCTTGCTGAGACAACTCGCCTTTCCAGAGTAGGGCTAGGGTTAGGCTTAGAGTAGGGTTAGAGTTAGGGTAATCGAATGCGATTTTCATGCGCATCTTGTCAGTAAAGGCACTCCTGTGCTAAGAAGTATATTTCCAGCACGTGCGTTCAGATCAGGGTTGCCAGGTTTTCAAAACAAATCCTGCCCAGTTGCTTCTCAAAACTAGTCTAAACTGTATTGGGTATTGGGGTCGCTTCAACCAGTGGACATGAAAAACAACCGCAGACTTGGCAATTTATATTGTTATATGTAAAAGAATATTGTTTATATGTAGATCATCATTTCTCAATTCCAAAAAGAAAGCGACGGCGAGTCGTGCGCATTCACACTAGAGTTTATGGTACGTCAAATACAGGTGCGTTGCACATCCATTGAGATGAACTGAAAAACAGCACAGATCGCTTGATGGAGAGTGAAACTCTGAAGCGCACAGTCAGAGAGTGCTTGGCGATTCAAAATATATCTAACTAAACTTATACTTAGCCTCCAACTTACACACTGACAAGTAAAATCTGAGTAAAATCTTATTAGCCATTGGTTAATATTAGACATAATTTAGTCACCCAGAGTGAAGATTTAGTCACATATGCGATTGATTTACTCGCAATGTAGAGGGTTCATAAAAAGAGCGCTGCACGTTTCAAAGTCAAAACGTGGCATGGGTGTTTTATATGAGTGGATCTCTGAAAGGAATAAGAAAAGTTTTTTTCTATGCCTGATAATGTAGCATTTATGAGTGCAGCACTGCTTCGTTTACCTATTCAAGAAGCCCATCTGCTGTTTTTGTTCAGACCAATGCGAAAATCTACACATTGTTGTAATGTAGCACTCATGTATAGTTGTAAATGTGAACAAGTGGTTCGATAAGAAGCTAATGTGCCTTCTAAAAATCTAAACAATTAAGACGGTAAGATATTTATATTTACATTTGTCTTTTCCTAAAATTGGAATAAAGAATTAAATGTGATGTGTATATAATTTTTGTTTTGTGTAAACCTGTATCTGAACTGCAAATCTTTACAGTTTAATATGTTACCAAACAGTACTCTACCCCACTTTTACGGCATTCATTTTATTTGTGCATTTCTTAAAAAGAGTTTAAAAATCCTGCAGATATCGTTTAAATTGTGAAATAAAATTCCACCCTTGATATTTGTATTTTGAAAATGTTTTGTTTTAGGTTTTGTATCCTATCCAATGCTCTCCATTAAAAATTTATTTATTTATTTTATTTGGGTTAGATAAATTCATTTCAGGCTACCAAAACCTGAAGAGTGCCTGCTCGAAGGGCTACCAGAGATTCTGAAATTTTGAAAGCCCCGATTTGTCTTTCTGTAACCTTCTGTAATTTTATGTTTTGCTGTCCTATGTTATAGCTAGACCTGAAGACCAGTTTGGCTGTTTTACTGTTCAAAACAACCATCTAATTTTTCACCACAACAAAACAGAAATCTGAAGATGTTTACAAATTGTCTAAACTTGAATGTTGAATAATTTCAGTTGTGACAGGATTTCCAGACATGCTGTTTGTTTATTTTAGATTGCATTCAGATTGATACACATTAGTTTCAATATTTGGTTTCAATATGAAGTCAGAGACAATGGTGAAGTCAGAAAAAAACACCTGGGAATTTAATCCCAAGTTAAACTGGCTGTACCTTGCACAGAAATGTACCACACATTTTCTGGTAATTGCAGGAAGAACAATCACACGATGAAAGGGGTTTTGTTTTATTGTTGTCTTATTACATTTTGGGAGATTTATCATTCCGAGTTTTGAGTGTTGATTTTTAGTTTGTTCCTTTTTCCTCTTTATAGTCTTAGTAGTAAGACTAAATGAAAGCAGACCACTTTTCAATAACAAAAACGAATACAAAAATGTCTCTCATACCCCTTTTAAAAAATACTTTTAATCTGCATGGATGTAGTAATTGATATGAACACGTGACCGTAAACACTTTTATATTGTTACAAAAAATCTGTTTCAAATAAATGCTGTTCTTTTGAACTTTCTATTAATCAAAAAATCCTGAAATGCATCATGGTTTATAAGTATCATAGCTGTTTCGAACATTGATAATGAATGCTTCTTGAGCACAAAATCAACATGTCGTCCATGGAAGACTGGAGTAATTGGCTGCTGAAAATTCAGCTTTAACATCACAAGTATAGATTACATTTTAAAATATATTTCTATAGAAAACAATTATTTACATTGTAATATTTCAGAATAATAATGTTAACTGTATTTTTTACCAATTTTTTTTACCTTGATAAGCATAAGAGACTTATTTCTAAATCATATATAAAAAAAACTTAATAACCCCAACCTTTTGTATGTCAATGTACATATAAGAATTAATATCTAACTAATATATAATAACATCGCAATAAATGTTTTTCAGGAATCCCAGGACACAAACTCAAACCCAGTGCGGACAGAGGAGGCCAAATTGAAAGCGAAGTATCCCAGCTTGGGCCAAAAGCCAGGTGGCTCCGACTTCCTGATGAAGAGACTGCAGAAAGGGGTAAGTTAAAAAAAAATTAACAACTGAAGAAAAGCATGTTTTAAAGGCATTCATTCATATAGATTTTTAAAGTTCCAGGTGCTTACACAATTTTTTATTTATTTATTTTTTGTCTCCAGCAAAAGTATTTTGACTCAGGAGATTACAACATGGCCAAGGCAAAGATAAAGAACAAACAGTTGCCTGCCGCAGCTGGTCCAGACAAGAACATCGTCACCGGGGATCACATTCCAACCCCACAAGACCTTCCGCAGAGAAAGTCCTCATTGGTTACAAGTAAACTGGCTGGCTAACGTCAGCCATAGGTTTTGAATAAACCCTCTTACCAAACTTCCAAAACCTCCCCAGCCCCACCAGACCAGCTTCATCAGGACTGGTTATCAATTTATTTTGTTTTGTTTCTTTTAATTTGGGTGTAGAGTCTTGCTGTCATTTTCATTTCACTTCAGTAGGTCTAAGCATCCCAGCTCTGTTAACCTCTTCAGAGTAGGGATAAACTAAACCCTTGCTACTCCAGGCCCTGGTGGAGCATGATGCACTTTACTCCGTGTACCCCATATATTAGTGATATTATGAACAAACCCCTGAAGACTTCATAAAATGCTTTTCAAAAGATGCTTTTAAAATGTGAACAATTATTTAAGATTGTTTTAAAAGGCATTGTTTTCTATATAGACAATACTTGACAAGCCATTGGACCCAGATTACATTGGCAGCCCTCTTTTCCTTCATAATGACAAATTAATGAATGTTTTATATATATATATATATATAAAAAAATTATAATCAGTGAACAGAATAGTCAGATCAATTTTGGTAAAGAGTGGCTGGTAGCTGTGTAGCCTTCATTCACACTTCTACCTCTCGCTCTCTAAATATGGCTCAGTTGAACCAGCGGCTGCTTACGACTGGATTGCTTTACTATTCTCAGCCTTCACCTTCCGTGGTAGGCTCTGAACAAGCGGTTCCAATCTTTCTGATTAGATTATTGTAATCGCAGCTTTTGGGTGTAAACAGACAATGTTGTAATTCACTGATAACAGCCAAGAGCAGAAATGGTCTTTGAATGTGAAATGAGAATGAAAGGGGCTTTAGAAAATGAAATTTTCATTGCACAAAGAATACTTCAAAAGATAAAGTATGTTCATAGAAAGTGGCGGCTATGTGTGTTATATCTTAAGGGCATCTGGATATATTCAGCTTGTGATTACACTAACAGCAGTGTATGCATTAATGGCATTAATGTGCAATTTATTTTGTGATATACAACACATATGTAATGTGATGCACATGATCCCTTTGACCTTCTGAGATAATGATGACATAATCACCTTGTCTTGTCTTATGAGGTGCGTAAGGAAATTTGCAGAATTAAGCAGCACCTTTGGTTCTATATTTGTAAAATATTTTAGACCTAAATAGTAAAATTCTCTACTTAAACTTGGACAAAGTTAAATGTTTAAATGTATAAAAAGTATTTGAAAATATTACCCATAGATTGCTTTGACATGCAGCTTATTTTTCGGGTGTTTTATAACAATATCAGGGGGGGAATATTATATCCTTTGACCCATTTATCCTCTGTGGTCTTCAAAAAGATACTCTTTTCTCATCATTTAGAAAAGTATCCTTCAGAGGTCATGCATCTAGCTGCAGCATCTTTGTACACTCCTTACAAAGTCCAAGTATGAGGGTAGATACCTTTACAGAGCAAATGTAGACTGAACCTAGGCAGTCAATCCAAGTGTCTAAATCAGGATGTGCATAGTCTAATCAAGTTGTCTTGATTTCTAAACACATAGACTCACTAACATGTGGCCTGAAGTTTTAAAAGAAACTGTTTAGCCATGTGAAGTTAACAAAACATGTATATTAATGCATGTTATTCTTGGTAACAAAAACAAAATTATTGTACTGTCACTCTGTAAGTCTCACTAAAAGGTGAATTACATCAAAGGGATTGAATGTGTTTTTTCACGTATGGTTGAGGTGCTGTTGGCAGTTGGCAATACATCAGGGAAAAATGATGGTCTTGCACTTCGTATTTGTCACTTGATGGTATGTGTGGATGTACAATGTTTCCTTTGAGGAATGCGTTATTGCACAATGCTAGAAGATAATCTTATTTTGTGCTGCAGCCAAATTGTAAATAGTCAAATTGTTCATCTGGTGTCATATTTGTGAATTTCGTCTTGCATTATCGGTCTCAGTTGTCTTTCCAATATTTACTAAGTTTGTGGTTTACCTTTTATTTGCTAATTTTGTCTGTCTGAATCTCTCTCTGCTTTTTGATGCAACATATTGACAAGAATATCATCAGTTCTATTGTGAGAAATGTAAATATGGAGGTTAAGGATGCTTGTATCGTAAGTAAAAAAAGATTTTTAATCGATTGGATTAAATTCAGACAGTACTGGGCTAAAATCCTTCCACTACTGACTTTGTGATATTCAACTACATATTAACTCTAAATCTACAACTTAAGGCGCTCTCTGTTAGACACACAAAGATGTATTATTTGCTTGCTTCATGAAGCTTTTATTGTTTAATTATCTTATATTTTTTGCCCCATTTAAATATTCTTTGTTTCAGATGTTCCGCTTGAATTAATTTGTGTTTGTGTTTGTGAAAGTGGATTTCCAGAAGTTTCCAGAATCCTCTAGTCTCTAACAGTTATATTTAGGGAAGGATGTCGAATCGAGAAGTAAAGACAGATGTTTAAAATAAATACTGAATCTATGTCTGAAATTCAAATAAAGTTTTACATTAATAGCAAAAACTCTTGAGTGGTACTTTTTTTCTAACTAACGTCCATGTGTTTTCTTTTGTGGTATTAAAACATTTATATTATAATGTGAGTAAATCGATTGAACAGTCGCATACAAATATATTTGTGTGGCATATTTATGGCATAATGGCATCATAAAAAAAGTAAATATTAAAAAAAAGTAATGCATTGACGTTCATTATATCACTCATAATAAACAGTATATTTCTTTTAAGCTAGTATTGTCTGAATATAGCCTATTTCTTGTCAAATATCTAACGTGCCGTGGAACCGGTGTTTACTAGTTTCCAAAGTGCCAATTAATCTTGTTTGCTAAATTAAATGGGTCTCTTTGAAAAATAAAAACTGAATCGTAATAGATCTGAAGCTGTGGCTGCTCGTGATTAAATTCTGTTCTTCGAGTTCTCACTAGGGGGAGCGCCACTCTTTGGAAAAAAGGCGGACCAACCAAGGAAAGAAAGCATAAACACAAGAATAGGCCATTGATCTCTGGTCGCTTTAAACGGAATTGGAGGTTAATGCTTTGAAACATTTTGACATTGCTTCTGCTGATGCACCCAGTTTCGTTTTACGAAGAGAATGTAAATATTCGCATTGTCACAGATTTAGGCTTTACACGAATGTGAGCGCACTTTACGTGCGGAAACCGATGTACCTAACATTTCGAAAGCGAAGTACATGTTTTCGTAAATGATTGGTCAACAGACGGAAAACACGCCCCCCCCACCCCCCCCTTGCGACTGTGTGTATATATATATATGACATCGAAACTTCCCACCAAGGAGCTTCGCCTTGTTAAAGTTAAACGTGGTTAATTTGCCTTAAGTTTCAATTTTAACTTTGAAGGACGTCGTTGCCTACCATACATATTTGATCAATTGGATTAAAGGCATCAATGTGAATTAGCAACAATGTTTCCTGGGAGTAAAGTTTCACACGACAGCGGTTTGTGGCCATGCATCGGAATAAGAGCTCTTAACGGCGACAGCAGATCGGGCGGATTGCTTCACAAGACACTGGTATTGCAAGAACTGAAGCACCAGAACCGGTTCACAGGGAACACACTCCAGGGCTCGGTACCATCCTCGCCTGAGCCGGATTGCGAGAAAATACCACATGATTACAGCACGTCTACCTACGACGCCCTGGAAATGGACACACGAGAGATTATTGACATTTTCTTAAAAAACTTTACTGGATTCCCTCATTCTAAAAGTGGGAATAAACAGGTTCTGGCAACAATGAATCGGGTTGTGGAAAGTCTTGCAGTGAAGCACGAACTGGCTTACAAAGGTAATTTCACAAGTTCTTGCTGGATCTACGGCTTCCATTTCGCTTTGTTTCATAATGTTTATGGGTTGATAAGTGCAGGGTAACGTTGTTTAAGAGTCTAATGGCAGCCTCGCCCACAGCACGCACCTGGCCTGGTAGCTCGCGCCACGTACTGCTGCCTTTATGATTCAGCAGTGACCTTTAACATCTCACTCTTTCAGGTATGATTGCACGTCTGAATCTGGAGCAGAGAGGAGAAGATGTGAGTTTCGTCAAGACTGTGGCAACAGAACTCTTCAGCGATGGCGTCACAAACTGGGGTCGCATTGCCAGCCTGCTCACTTTTGGGGCAATCGTATGCAAGCATCAGAGTGATAAAGGACATAGCAAGTGTGTGAGTCTGGTGGGGGAAGAGATATCTTCATATCTTCTCACAGCCCAGCGGGACTGGCTGCATAAAAACAAAGCATGGGTGAGGATTTTTTTCAATCACAAAACTGCATATGCATTTATTTATTTATTTTTAAGTTTTGCTTTGTTTGTCACCTGTTCTCACCTAGTGTATGTATATTTTTCTCCTTTAGGATGGCTTTGTGGAATTTTTTCATGTCCCAGATACAGAAGCGGCTGTGAGAAACGCATTGATGGCCATTGGTAGTGTGGCTACATTCGGAGCTGCACTTGCTTATTTGATACGGTGAATCCAAATGGACTTTGTGACAGATATTGGAAGACAAAAAGGAATCTATGTGAACAATTTGTATAAGAGAACTCCGTTTTCCTTTTTCTTCAATATTTTCCTTTTTTGGATGCCAAGTGTGTTTAAAAACTGGTTCAAAGTGATCTTTTGAGAAATTGAAAACTTTTTTTTAAAATTTTTTTATTAAAAGGTGAAATCGAAAAATTGCAGATGTTTAGATCTGAATTGTTGATATGCATGTGCAATTAACAATTTCAGTGTCAGTTTTTGTGTGCAGTTTACACAAGCATCCTGTTATATTGTCAGTACACTTCCAGCAGTGTTCTGTATGCTATATATATATACAAATTGGGAATTTTGAAAAAGATGGCATACATTTAAAATTCACATACTTGTTGGATCAGCTATAAAAAGATGTGTAATTACCCATTTTAGTACAACACCTTCACATTGTCATAATGTCACTTTTTATTTCAGAAATATAGTGCATATATGTCCCACACATGACTTCATGTGCTGATAAGTAAGCTTTAAAGCTTTTATCTAAAAGCTTATGGTGGTTTTGTTTTGAGTCCTTGCTTAGGACAATGATAGCTTACCACAAGGCTGCTAAATGTTTTCATTACCTGCAAATAGAACCTTTGTATACACTGAGAAGTTTAAGTACTTATGGTCTTTGACCTTTTTCTGTGAATATACTGTTTTCTAGACTTCCAATTAAACTATTTTTTTGTAATATATTGTTCATTGATTAATCCCTCACCACAGTTAACCATGGGGCTAGGTAATAAGTCCAAGGTTCATGTGTTTTATTTAGTCAATTTGTAGCTTCAAATGTTTTCTAGATTTTCATCTGTATGTTGTAGCAGACTTATGTATAAAATTGTCATTGCAGCCTTTGGAAAAAGTTGCATTGTGCTGTGGAAATGTTTTAGTAAGTTTTACAGTATATAAACACTTTTATTTTTATTTTGTCACCCATAATCTGTCTAAAATTATTTTATTCTGTGAAACAAATATTACACAAAATATGAATTTCCGTTTTCTTTCAAGCTGCACAATGTCTAGCAGGAAGTATGACGTAGTAAAAATATCGTGTTCTGATCTTCATACAGAGGAAGTTTCTCCGTTGATTTCTTTCTGTTTGCTGTACTTTTTGGCTTAAGGTGCTGGATATAGCCAGTTTGGCTTGATTTCTTATGTGGAAGTAATGGTTGTTAACAACAATTGTTAACATCACGACTGTCACACGGTTTGCGTGATTTACTTTCCTGACGTTACACTTCCTTACAGTGAGCCATTTTTTAATGCTGATTGGCCGGAGTTATAGAAAATCACATGAGGCTTGAAGAAACTTCAACAGTTTATATTATTAAATAAAATAATATTATAATATTTAAAAAAGTTCTGACTGATATTGCTGTGAATGAAATCAGATGTTAGCGGCTTACATGATAATGTCCACTTCCTTAGTGAATTAAATCTATAGCCTATCACACGAAATATTTCCATAATGGAATGCCAATTCATAATGGATTGACATTCTGGAAATACTTTGCATGTGTCTGTGTCTCGTTCCCTTGATAAGCAAAGGCCAGTTAAAGAAGGAAATGTCATGGACCATGAGCAAGGCATTAGAGCTCCAGTGATGTTCATACATCAAAACTATATATATATATATATATATATATATATATATATATATATATATATAAAAGCGAACGAAACCAAACAACCACTATCAATTTAAATTTGTCAAAATATCTGGTTTTGTGAAAGACTCGAATATGACAGAAACAATGAGGACTAAATGGAAATTTTGGGTGGACGTTAACTTTAACTCGTTAACTTATCAAAACATACAGGAATTTTCTTCCTTCCAGGATATCCTGCCGGGAAATCAGATGTAGAATTATTTAGCCTGCTTAAAATATTTCAAGCTCATCCGAAAAAGAATTCGCTGACGAAACACAGTGTAGTCCCTGGTTTCTCTGGCGAAACCTGACAATATTTGTGTGAGTGTGCTTGTTTGCTCAGATTGGCTTTGTGTCTGGTTACAGGCCATCCGTGGGGTCTAATGAGGACTATGGTAATGACACACACAGAGCCTCACCTGATCCTCCAGCTCACTGCGGCAGCACCTGCTGTGGTTACCTGAGCTGGGCAGCACATGGCTGGTATACTCAGTGGAATACAAATAAAGCCATGCAACAATACATGTAATAATCTGTACAATATTGTTCTATGGTAGTCCTGGATTGTTTAATATTTTTTAAGTATCGCACAACAGATATCTTTTGTGAGAGGTAAAAAAAAAAATAATAATTTGCTTGGCCAGTTTATATATATATATATATATATATATATATATATATATATATATATATATATATATATATATATATTGCTGTTGTTGGTTCTTAGCCTTTTTTAAATAACTGAAATAAATTGCCGAAGTGATATGGAAGTGTAACGTGGTCAGGACTGAAATTGTTTTATAGCCATGCGGTAAAAACGCCCTTCAGTCAATCAGAATCAGGCTCGATTGCTGTGTTATATGGACTATAGAAAGTAATAATGTTTAGAAACTTATTTGGCCAAACAATCTCATCACATGTTCAGCAAGGAAGTCGGCCTGGTTGATCATTTAGCTTCATTTAGCTCTTTAGCTTTGTAACAGTTTTCCTCATTCCCCCTTTTTGTGTTTGTGTGTAGTTCCTAGTGTTTAGCTTTCATTTTCGGGTAATCTTACTGAATTCTTCACATTGAAGACCACTTCTGGCTCATCACTGATGAGTCATCAGGTTTGTGACCTTTCGTCTACAGCATCATTCCACAAGGAAAACACATCACTTACACATTCTGTCATAAAGATAACCACTCAACAAAAAGTGTGAACCCCCAGGTTATTGGTTTTATGTGACAACTGTGTATTTCATACATATTTCAAATATTTAATCATCCGATTAAATGGTTATAAACGGTTCCTAGTGCTTTATATTAGTCGGCTCAGGAGAAAAATATTATCCTGACTTATTGTTACCTTTGAGTCACATGACTTGTGTCTTGGATTGAGTATTCCTTGGTTTGCGTGCTATGTACACAAATGCATGAGGTAAAACTCACAAGTGGCATACATGATATAAATAAATGTATCTCATCAGATTTCCCTTTTTCTAGTCCTCGCTCACATTTTTTTTTTTTCCATCATGGGTAATTTATTCCGAGCTCATGTAAATGTAATACAAATCCTGTCCTTCTATTGTAATAGCTTACACAACAGGGACGGCACAACCAATATTGCTCAAATTTGTGATGATGTTTGGTAGTCCGACATATTGAACTATGTGACATTGGTGAAGCAATACAACTTTTATATAAGTGAAAGAACTTGCTATGCTTTCTTCATATTGCATTTAACATTGTTTTGATTGTTATGCACTTTGAGAACTCCAAGCAAGTGGTTAAAACAACTGTTTACATAGAACATTATTGAGTAAGTGTCAGGTACAGCAATTATGGAAGGCTAATTCTTAGATTTAGACACCAGCATGTTTGTGGAAAGATTTGACTCTAAGTCCTCATCATTACTGTAAAGCTGGTCACCTTATTCTCTGATGTGTGGTTGACAGGCAGCAAGTCAATACTAGTCTTAAGTGGTAATGTGGTCTGGTCTTGTTTGGACAGGTCTTAATCTATTTAGACTGTAAAATGTTTGAGGTGAACAAGGCCAAATGGTTATTTACCTGTGTCACGCATTCACTGTCAAAATAACTTCTGTCTTGAACTCAGAGCATATGAGCATATGTGGTCGAAAAATATTGTATTTGTTAGTATTTGTTATATACCACTACTAGCAGCTCCAGATGTATGACATTTGCAGGTTTGAGTCGATTAGCAATATGACATAACAAATAAAACACTTACAGTAATTACTTTAATATAGTCTTTATATCATATGTCTGCTGTCATTGTCTATTTCATGGTCCTGTGTTTTCTGAGAAATGAAAACCTAATAGTGTCTCAACCTCCTTTCTTTTCTAATTATTTAACCCAAGCAGAAATCTTTTGGGTTACTTTCACTTTTGCTTTTTTAAGATGAGGGGTGACTAGATTCTTGGTACTTTTACAACCGTTCAAACCTGCAAACGTCCAAAGAAAGGACATTATTTGTAGTATATGGCATGCACAATATGTTAAAGGAGTGTATAATATTTGTACAGTTTTAGTTTTTACTTTGCAAAGATAAGGTCTGCAACCAGCCAAATGAAGAAGAAGAAGAACATATTAAATGTCCCCAAAACACAGATAATTGCCAGCTGTTGTCAGTTCCTGGAGGGCCACTGTCCTGCAGAGTTTAGCTCCAGCCCTAATTAAACAAACCTGAACAGCTGATCAAGGTCTTCAGGATCAAAAAAAAAAAAATGCAGACAGGTGTTTTTGAGCTTTTTGGAGCTACACTCAAGGTTTAAAACGGTCCATAGACTGAACACACCTGTATATGGCTTGTACTTTGATAAGTTTTAAAAGACTGATCTTTCTGCCCTGTCTACTAGAATGGTGTTTAAAAGTGAAACTGTAAAAGTGATGATCATGATGTAATGGGATTTCATTTTTTGTTTTTGTTTTTAGATCATGTTACAATGGGAAATGCAAATATAGGCCTATGGAATTTCTTCTTTCAGCTGAGTTCTCCTTTCTGCTGTTTTAAAGGCTGATAATCATGGGGATATCTGGAGTTTCTGTCACATGCTGTCATATGAAAATCGAGAAAAAAATGGTATACATTGTATAAATGTTGTGATTATTATTATTATTATTTTATTATAATTTCTTTCTTTCTTGAATGCATGTATCTGACTATTAAATCTAGTGTATACAAAAAAGAGAGATGGCTGAGCTCTTAACATATCTCTAGTTAAAAGGAATGTGTACAAAGAAACTGCCAAAACCACACCTATTTACATCAAGGAAGTTATCATAAAACCCGGATTCCCCTTAACTTATTATTTGTGAGTATTTTGCATGATGCAAAGTTTTGTTGTGTTTATACTTTACATGTTATTATTTTCCCAACATGAATATCAAAATACTCATGCACGTCTATAAAAGCAGCCTAAAGGCAAAGTGTCATGTTTGGAAAAGGTGTTGACAAGGAATGTTTTGCTGCAGCATGTTGTTCTAGGGTGTATAAGATAACTCTGCCTAAGAAGAAATGGAAATGAGGAAACATTTCACTCAGGCTGACTAATAAATCCTCAGAAGTTTTATGTTACAGGTGATAAAATGTAAATATATGCAAGGCATGATAAATATAAAGGGATTGTTTTACACCTGTCAGCTGTTTTGCATGTGCTGCATATTGTTGTAAATAAGCAAAAGGTTCTGAGCAACTTACAGGTGTCTTTGTTATTTTACTCATCCATATGAGCATCTAATCATTTTTTTTTATCATTTTTTTGTATTTTTTTTTTTACAGTTTTAGAATATTTAATATTTTAACCCTGTTGCAAAAGCAATGCCATCATATGTGTGGGTGTTTGTACTTTCAGAAAACTTGCTGTTACAGGTTCGGCTACCGACGCAAATTCCTTTCTGTTTCATAAGAGAAGTAGTGAATAGTGTTCCAGAGGACTCTTGTCAGACACTATATATATATATAATGCAATAATGCAATAATTGCAAGAGTCAATAGCAAAGAGTCATTTTTTCATAAAGTCAGTTCATAGATGAAAGTCATCATCCAGCTCTCTTCCGTCTGTGCAATCAGTCAAGCATCCATAACTAGCAGAGTCTCAGATGCTAAGACTAAGGTATGCTGTCCCACAGACAGACACTTCCTAATATTTGTTGTCATTCATTGAAGAAATGCATATCTCATTTAGATACCTGAAAGAGATGCTACTTTAATAATAGGAATAGTTCAACCTAAAAATAAAAATTTGCTGAAAATTTACTACTGTTCAGACTCTCAGATAAGTTTCTTCAGTGCAGCAGGTTCACAAAAATGCAGCATTACACTACTTGCTCATCAATATATCTGCTGCAGGAAATGGGTGCCACAAAAACATCACAAAAAGCCACAAGTAATCCACATGATCAGATTTGGCAAAAAAGCCACATTCCTCCAAATTATTCAGATGAAGAAACAAATGCCATCTTGTGTTTCAGTTATCGACTGCAATGAAGAATGACCTTAGATGGCTTCTATAGCATTATTGCAATGTTTGTCTTGCACAGACAGTTATTTTGTGCATTTTAATGATTTTTTTTTCTTGAATCAGAAGTAGTGACCAACTTCATTATTGTGATTTCCAAGTGAAACAGACAGAAGTGAGGAGTGGATGTTCTGTTCAAGCCATCAAACTGACATTAGAAAAGAAATGTCATAGAACTGAACAAATATTCGGATTGTGGTTATGAAAATAAACTTTTTTTATGTGTGTGTGTGTGTGTGTATTAACATTAATTGCACAAGATGTACACTAACAAAGTTAATTGGGTCTATTTTGATTCAGTCAGACTTGGATGGATGTCTAATGTTTTACAGTCTGCAAAATAGTCATGCTTAAATACTTCACTATGTTGCAAGAAATCCCAAATAACACTGAGCTCATGTTATTTATACACTAACAGCACATTGACCTTGCTGGGAACTATAAACACATGAGAGCTTGTCACTGCTGGGTTCCCACGGCTTACTCCTATTTCAGTTGATCTCTTTTCTGTTTCCCATGCAGGGTTTAGTTTCTTAAAAACACGTTTCCTGCAGAACTTTTCATTTTCACCCTAAACATCTCAATATCTCAGTACATTCAATGGTAGTAGGCCTGCAGTTTCAAATTCTACTCTAACCCCATAGAACAATGTACAATGTCCACACAATGTTGTCTCTGTGAAGTGCCTGTGATGTCACCTACAGCGTGACACAACTTGTCCTGTTAGTCTGAAGATACCAGCTTGGCATAGTCTGATCTGTTGGCAATGACAGCCTGATGTTTTGATATCATTGTACTCTGGCATCCATTGATCTTCTTCCCACAACTTTCTGAGAAATAAAAAAATGGCTGCTTCAATCTGGATAAACTACTGGATATATCTAAAGCCAAACCTTTGATTTCATATTAGAGTTCAGTTGCTTAATATTTCTTCAGTATCATAGTATCAAATTGGCTTTATTTTGTCAAAAAAAAAAAGAAAAGAAAAATAGAGTGAAATCAGAATGTTGTGGATTTTAATATTCAATATTTTAGATTTTGAAATTAAATGTACAAAAAATCATTAAAGAAAATTAATATATATTTTATATTTCATATATAATGATAAATATCAACCTACTGAAGTACTAAAATCTGTTTTTAATTTACTGACAACACAGGCTGTAATAAGAAAGCCACATGTAGAATCAAAGTTAATCTCAAGTAGCTTTCCCACAAATTGAGGTAAATAATACAAAGAATGTACACAGCGTCATGTAAACAAATATAAAACACTATCATCGTAACACATATGATACTACAATAATACAATAACTATTCATTTAACAACATAAGATGTAACACAAATCCCAAATATACACAACTAAACCCAAATAAGAAGGAACTAAGAAGAAACAGTTTCTTCATTGAAGAATTAATTAAAGGGTTACCAATTTGAAAAAATCTGCTTTTTACAGTCTCTGTATGTACTTCCTGTGTGACTTGCAACATTCCCATCATACCTATGTCTTGTTTTTCGGCATATCATTGTCAGACACATTTTTTTAATACTTTGGTCAGTTTCTGTTGGGTAAAGTTTTTGCTCTATGATACATTTAATTGGTATAGTTAATTAATTACACATTTTGACATTATTCCTATGAGGAAAAGAAAAGCCTTGGTTTTCTTACAGAACCAGTGTGTCCATTATGATTCAAATTCACTTTACATTGTTATCTAAAGACACCTTTGCAACACTTATGCTTCCTCAAATGTATGACAAGTTGTGTATTTAAGAACATAATGTTTATGACACATGCAGCAGCTGTATTGTCATTAAGGGGTGTGTATCAGGTGTGTGTGTGTGTGTCATTTTAACTGGCCACCTTTCAGCCACATCTGCCGGAATGTTCTACTGTGGTGTTTACTTCTGTATGCACTCTGATACTGGACACGTTTAAAGTGATTTATGGCACATTTTCACACTTTGGAGTATCATTAAATTAAGATTTATACAACTAAAGGGGTGTTGTGTCAGTTTACTGCCTGCTTGACAGTCTCAAATGTTTGCATTGATAAACACTTTTCAGAGTCAATCAAAAGTGTGTACATCTTTCCAGTTTAGAGTGGCCTAGCATGTTACTGCCATTTAGTTTTAGTTTTTGGTTTGTGTCCCACAGCATGGATCAAATGATCAAAAGTGACAGTAGATTTTTTTTTCACATGATCACCTGATAAACCCTATAACGCCTCACATACACGTAACATCCTAAGAAGAATGGCATCTACGCTAATATTGTTCTCTTTCATTCTTATTCCGAGATCACTGTGGGCATACAGATCCAGTCTGTATCCAGATCTGATGGTCACTTTAGCCACTCGGATCCAGTCCATATTTAGATCAGATGGTTGATCAGCACCTAGAGATGACCTCTACAGCCCTGAATGTCAGCGGAGACCATGTCAAGATGCGTTCCTGCAAATACCTTGTGACCTCGATGACCATTGGCACAAGAACACAGGAACCAAAAGTCCTCTGCAGAATCTGACCTATACAGCCTGGAATTAAACCACACCATGCTGGTTTCGTCTGCCAGAGGAGAACTGGTCCCAATGAGTCTGGTTTCTCCCAAGGTTTTTTCTCCATTTCTGTCACCGGTGGAGTTTTGGTTTCTTTGCCCCTGTTGCCTTGGGCTTGCTTAGTTGGGGATGCTTGACTGATTTCACAGACAGATGATGATATCACTGAATCATCTATGAACTGACTTTAGCTGGAAAATGATTCTTTGTTATTGTCCTCTTGAATTATTGTCAAAAAACTATTTTCTGTTTGACACTGTAAAGCTGCTTTGACACATAAATCTGAATAGACTTGACTTGAAATGCTGATTTTTCTATTCATCAACTATTCCTGAAATAAATGTATCACAGTTTCCACAAAGATTTTAAGCAGCACAATTGTTTTAAACACTAATAATGATAAGTGGTGTTTCTTGATTACCAAATCTTAATTATAATGACACTGAAGACTGGAGCAATGGCTGCTGAAAAATCAGCCTTGCCATCACAGTAATACAGTAAATTATGTATTAAAATATATTAAAATGGAAAGGAGTTATTTAGAAGTGTAACAATATTTCACAATATTACTCAACTTACTGTATTTATGAGCAAACAAACAGCCTTGGTGAGTAAAAACATGAAAAAATTTCAGGTAATGTAAGTTTATCAATAACTATAAACTAACCAGTGAATTAATTAACTCCAGTTGAGTGACAGCTTAATGTTGCACCTTGCTACTTGCTTCATTTTTCTATTTGATGTTTATTTCATATTTATAGAAATATCTATTACATAACAATTAATACATACATTAATTCTGTATGGGTTTTAAGCTGTTTTTAAATGTCTTAAGGTTTACAAAATGGCAAATATTATATTATATTTTAGTCACTGTAACCTTCAGAGGGTTGAATACGTTTGCTTTTACAGACCAATGAAAACTTTTTGAGAATTTCAGCCCTGTTTTGTTCCCTATTTGTGAAAAATGCCAGATAAATTCTGTTTCACAAGTATTCTCATGGTCTGTCATGTCAGGATGCTTTAGACTTGATCTGAATCTCAAAAGAATGTTTTAAGCTGTGGCATATGCTCTCTGCTTCAGGAGAAAAGAGGCCAAAGAGTGAGCAGTGGGCTGGACGTCTGAGAAATTACGTCACCATGGATTCAGACAAGAACATTCTGTTCTGAGGTCAAAACATGAGTCCGGTCTCCAAACATGCCCAAACACAAACAGTGACCTTATGTAATGTCACGATGTAATGCATTTGACATGGACGATGATGCAGAAGGTAATGACAACCCTAACAAAAACAAACTATTTTATAAACTGAACAACTTTAGAAAACATAAATACGTTATAACATAAGTGTCTCTTTGAGATTTGCTGTACTAATTACTGCTAATTGGGTTGCATTGTGTTTCTCTACACTGGACAACAAACCTTTATATGGAAACATTTTATCCACTAATTCTGTTTGATGTCTAACGTTCTTATGATTCCTCTATATAATGTCTCTGGTCTGATCTAACCTCTCATTTCAGTGGCGTGTGGTCCAGATTGGCCCAGAAGGGGGATATGTTACACCCCGAAAAAGCTTTTTTTCCCTACAGCAGTGTGTTTTCACATTCCAGAGTTGTGAGATCATCCTCCACTTCAGCTCTCAGAACGTGTTCAGAGGCCCAAACAACGACATCTTTCACATGTTAGCAATCATACCGCCATGATAGAGCCTTTGAGCCCTGTACCGCACAACAACAACAACAGACTCCAGTCTGTAAACACTACTAATGTCATAATTCAAGTTTGTCAGGGGGGAGCTTCAATTCCCTCTGTGAATGAACATGCCCCTTCTCAGATTCTCCAATGTTTTTGTGTTCTAAAAAGCTAGAAGGAGGGAGAGAGAGAAAGATAAAAAAGGATCCGAAAGCCAGACATCAAAGTAAAAAGAAACCGAATACCATGCTGAATACAAAGCGCTCATTGATGGCATCAGCATTCTTTTCAAAAGCCGAAACCCACTCATTCTCCACAGAAATTCTAGAATCAGCTGGTTCACATGATTCTGGACCGTTCTAGAACTTCAAGTTCTGAATAAAGAATTGTTGTAATCTGGCAGAGGGAAGGATTACATCTGCATTACATTTCCATGTCTTGGAAGGAACACCTTCCCTATTCCTTATTCCCGAAACAATGCTAGCACACCTCTGCTGTACATACCCTTTGGCGTGGGAGGAAGTAAATGCATGAGAACACATGTTAACCATTGCAAACATTTTAACATTCTTCGAAACAAATCTACTTGCTTTTTGGGTTATAACCTAGCAAGTGTTTGAAATTTGAAGCATTTCAAGTATGTAAACTTTGTAGTTAGTATGAGGTTTGTGGGTGTGTTTTACCTTTGGTTTTCAAATGAATGTAAATCAGTTGAGAAGGAATGACATTGAATGTTTGCGCAAAACATACACTGCAGCTTTGTTCCAAGGACAACTGGGTTCTGTCAGTGCTGCATTCACTACTTTCCCAGGAAAGACTAGCAAAAGTGTATTGTCTGTGGTAAATTCAGAGATGAGAAATTCTCTGAAATTCTCTAAATTCTTTATATATTGTTTAAAACCCCCTACATATTGGTCATTAAGGGAAATTTGGTTATAGGGATTCTTGTGTGTGTGTGTGTGTGTGTGTGTGTTTGTGTGTGTGTGGCTGGGTGGATGAAAGATCTGCGTGGGTGGCAATAGATGCATACTTTAACCTTTCCCAGACTAGGAAAGGGAATGCAAATACGGAACCATGGAATTCACATGATCTTGACCTCTTGGGGAATTTTTCTCACAACCCTAGAATGGTTTATTTTAATCATTGCCATAGATGCAATTCATTAGGGTAAATTGTAACTTTCTAGTCCTGTAATCAGTACCTGCTATCTTGTTTAAAGGATTACAGTTTGACAGTGTTGTTGTTTTGAATTAAATTCAGTCTTCCTGTAAAATGATTAGTTGTTCTCTCAAGGATTCCCCCTTGGACTTTTGCAAATTTTTAAAACCACTGAACCTGGCCTTGGCATTTTCCCTTCAAGTCCACAAAGGTACCAGTCAATGGCCAATGGCCAATTTTCACATTCAATTTACATAAAATGTTGGTCTTTAAAATGCCTCATGCCTTTAATAATTTAAATAATAATCTGAGATACTTGGTTAATCTGAAGCATGAAGCATGAAGCATGAAGCATGAGTGAGTGGCCATCTCCAAAAGAATCAGTCTCTTACAATCTAACTTTTGCTGTAAGGCATTTTTAGACGTCATGAGTATCGAGATTCAAAACGATGAGAGTGGAAAGTTGTTTCGGAATGTTGCTCTCATTTCTGATTAATACAGTACATATTAGAAATATGTGAAGACCTTTATGTTGGTTCCACTGATATATTTTTTTAGATTAAAGGCTATGTACAAATCAATAAAATTATCAAATTAATAATCATTTTCAAAATATTTGTAAGAGTTATTCCATAACAGGACTTCACCTAAGTTTTCAGAAGAGCCAAGTTCAAATGTTGCCACATTCCACTCTCATTTAACATTCATAATTTGTTGGGGGTTTTTTTTACGCTTAACAAGATTCATCAAGCATAACATAAACAGATAAAATAGGGTTTATTTATTTTTCTACTATTTATAAAAACCTCATATTGATGACATTTGGATGCGATCCATGACCACTTCTTTAATAACAAGGAGAACAGCAGCCGCATCATTCTGTCAAAAGTTACTTAAGAATAAACCAAAATAGTATTTTTAAATCACTTTTAGAGGATATATGTTTCAATTTTTGTCCACCATTAAATAATTTATTTTGATAAATGTTGCTTTTTTATTTGATAAAATCAGTTTTAAACTCTTTATCCAGTGGGCTGCTAGTCAAAAAGATTGGAGAAGTCATGCTGAAATTATCATAGCAAATCATCTGATGAAAATGAGAAAACCTGCTTCATAGAATGACCCGAATATAATTTCGGGAAGTCATTTTAATTAGCGAAATTTCAGAAGATAAACTTGAACCATCGTTTTCCAACACGAAGGTACTTCAGTGCATTCATTCTTGCACTGTAGCTCTGACTCCTCCTGGCGGCTGTGTGATGATTCTCCGGGCTCTGTTAGGTTGGTCTGGAACAAGATCTCTACATCGATTATTCTCCTGATTCGCTCCTGATAATACAGTAATATTTGGCTTGAGTCTTGTATATCATGAAATCTGGTCCCCTGCTCTGTTTTAACTTATCATTTTAATTCTAAATTCGTTTTTTTTTTTTTTTTAAATCATCTTTACGTATCTGTGAAATACATTTAGGTGCATGATGATGTGTTTTAGATTTCAGCAGGATCCCTGGAAAGACTGCTGGATGCAGAGGAGGATGAGATCTATAAGACCACCTATGGAGGATTTCACGACGTGAGTGATTAAATATCACCTGTGCAGTTTGTCATCATGGGCTTGTGTTGACACATTTCTGCAGCTGTAAGACATTTCTACTTCAGCATGTATGTTTGGACTTGTACCCCTAACCCGGATTATTATTGTCTTGAGACTGACAGCAGATCACTATCACATGTCTTTATGGAGTCATTGTGCTTTTATTTAGTAAAAATAAAAAAGTTTTTTTTTTCTACTGTATACAGTAAATTAAATGTATATGTATTTTGTATTTAATTTAACATTTGGATTATTTTACATTTAGTTATTCGGTTTGCTTGGTTATTTGCGATACTTAATTTAAATAAGCTCAACTTAATGTATTGTGTAGAGATTTTCACAATTCATTTTGTAAAGCAGCTTTAAAAGTATACACTCTAAAAAACGCTGGGTTGTTTTTTCAACCCAACTGCTGGGTTGAGGCCGTTGGATAGGACTTTGGGATGTTTTAACCCAAGTTTGGGTTGAAAATAACTCTCTTTTTTAACCCAGCCGGTTGGGTTGAGGACGCGGACGTGAAGGAGAGCACGTACGTCACGTCAAAATCGTACGTCTCCAGTGCGAGCAGCCGCCATTTTCTCAGCGTGATAGAAGCGAGAAGCGAGTGAAAGACTATGGTAAGTAAATATTCAAAATGTAAAGTTATCTTTTATTGTTTATCCGGTTGTATGAAAGGCGGAAGGTTTTATGAAAGGCGGAAACAAAGGAGCTTAACGTTATATATATATTTAAAAAAACGGACGCGGTTTTCGCCTCAGACACGGAGGTCTTAACTGCCTCATATAACGTTACTGAACGGAGGATGTACTTTTAATATAACGTCTGTGAATGTATTTTGTCATATTTACATAAGATTTTACATTATCTGTTCTCTTTGAGGCGTTAACAGACGGTTATGGTCACGGTTACGCTCATGTGAATTTGTCTTTTTTTTTCGCGGTTAAACTGAATGTATGTTTGTCTCCTAAAGGAAACGGCATTGTGTAGTAAAGACTAGCATAATTATTTTGAGGCTGTTGAAGTGGTAACTGTTAAAAGTATGTTTTACATGTAATATTTCAGACTTGTCGAGCTCCTGTCTTCATTGTCCTCGCGCTGAGAGTTAAAGACACAGAAGCTGTTTGTGTGAAGAGTCACAGACCTGTGTGAGGATGAGGAGGAGGTGTTCTTCTGAAGAGAGGGACAGACGGTTTAAGGAGAGTAAACTTCAGAATAACATCAAGTTATCTTTATTTTTACTAAGACTAAAATAATGTGTGTGTTTTTTTTTAGATGTTGAAATCCAGAGACAAGATAACTTCATTCTTTTGAGACTGATGTAAGTTAAATTATTATTACTTTTTTTTTAGAAAATTAATGTTTCTGTTGTGTCCTGCCTGTTAACTTCACATTTTGATGCAAAAACAGTGTGATTTTATATATGTATGTATGTATGTATATGTTAATATTTTATTGAAACCATTGATGTCCCTCTTTGCAGAACTCAAACTAACTGGAGTTAAGGACACACAAGTCTGCTTGTGTGAGGAGGTGGTTTTCTCAGCTTCTTCTGAAGAGAGGGAAGGATCGTTTAAGGCAAGTAAACTTCATAATTTCATGTTATCAGTTGTTGTTGTGTTTTACTAAGAGTAAAATAATGTTTGTTTTTTGTTTTTGTAGATGTTAAAAGCAAGAGACATGGGAGAGCATCATTCCTTTGAGATTTTATGTAAGTTATTTTTAGAAAATAAAATGTTCTGTTGTCTCCTGCCAGTTTACTTCACATTTTGATGCAACAACAGTGTGATTACGTGCTCATTTCATTAAGACCATTGATGTCTGTGTTTTTTATTGCAGAACTCAAACCAACTTTGGAGTTGTCTGATTTGGAGAGTCATTATTCTTGGTCTTCGCTCTTAAAGGTAAAGTTCACACAAAAATTAATTTACTTGCCCTCAAGTCATTCCAAACCTATAAGACTTTTGTCTGTCTTTACAACATAAATTAATATATTTTTAGTTTTCTCATAATATGTGTTAATCCATTTATAGTTTAGATAATCAGTATTTTCAAGCTTCATAAATATATAGTTATTGTAGAAGTAAATTCTGATATTTATATATGAATACATCTTAAATTATATGATAGCAAACATGTATGTTCAAAATAAAATACTGGTCTCCCAGACCAGCAATGGAGGACACAAAAAGAGAATATTAAATATATTCATACGTTTTCCAAAAAATTAGCAGATTTTGTATGAGTCTGGAAAAACATGGGGAGAGTAAATTATGAACATTTTAATTATTTGGTGAACGGTTTGAAGAGCAGCCCTCCATGTACATGAACATTTGTGAGGTATGTGAATGTCATGTCTGTTTTAATGTTTCAGTAAAGAAGCTTTCTGAAAGCAATATTTATTCAAACAATATCGCATGTCCTCACACTAGTGCTGCCATTATAGCCTCCTGCAGCGCTGTGGTGGACTGAGACATTAAACAACCACACAAAGTGTTGAAACTTTAAAACCGATTATTTACCTATCCTTACGGATATGAATACACCTCTACCTGAAAATGGATAGTTTAATTAAATGTTTAATTTTTTCAAATGTGTTTCTCTTAGGCCACTGATGAAGAACAGGCGGTGGGTGACTGGGATGAATGCTGGTCAGAGAGGAGAATCTTCTTTCCCCTAAACTGATGCAGCGGTGGTTTTAAAGGAGGACGCTGCCCTGGATGATGTAGAAGATGTCACATGCTTTGCTGATGGGGTTTCTTCATGATTACATCAGTTATGCTAAAGAGATCATGAAAATTGACCGTGATGCATGATCTGTATTCATGGACTATGAAACAAACTGTAAGTGTATAATTTGTTAAAGAAAAAAAAAGTTAAATGCTTTTTCTGTGTTGTTTAGTAGAAGAGTTTACACTCTGTCATTCATACACCTGTCACTTTCTTTCACACACACACACACACACACACACACATGCGTCTGTTAAATGTTATAATATCAAAGTTAATGTTGTGATTTATTTGTGTACTGTCATGCCAGAATAGTTGGAAAAAAACCTAACTAATTGTAAATTTATTGTATGTGTTTTCGTATATTTTTATACAATTGAACAAAGTCCAATTTGATCTTAAGTTATATTCATCAAATGTTCAATGCTTTGTTTATGAACTCTGTAGCTGTTAATGTCATCCTTTTCTGCATTTCTTCTAACATGTTACTTTTTGACTTTTCTCTTGTTTTTAATAAATATTTTCCTTTTGATAATTATTATTTGTGTGTAAAAGTGATATTTAAAATGAACAACATTTGTAGGTTTAATGCCTAGCTCAATTTGGGTTAATTTTAACGTAGAAATGCATTGTTTCCCCACATGGCTGCACTCTGCGAGTTTATTTTCTGCCAGCAGGAGGCGCTAAGAGCGGGAGAGGTAGGTTTCTCCGGTAACGGCTGCAGAGCGGTGCTGAGCTCACAAACGCTGCCTTATCAAGCACATGCGAAATGATATCGAACATTTTCTAAATACAGTAGTTTTCCTTCTGAAATACAGTGATAAAAAAAACCCGCTCTGGTTTTTTTAAACCCTGCAATATAGTCATTTTAAACCATAAAAAAGGCAACCCAGCAGGCTGGGTTAAATATGATAACCCAATTGGTTGGGTTAAAATAACCCAGCGCTGGGTTCGTCCCTTTTTGACCCAGCGCTGGGTTGTCAAAATAACCCAAATTGGGTTGTTTTCAACCCAGCAGTTTTTAGAGTGTACTATTCTAATAAATTACATATTGTGTATAAATTATATATTCTAACTAAAGGTACATTAATATATATATATATATATATATATATACACTGTAAAAAATAATTTGTTGAGTCAACTAAAAATATTTTGTTACCCCCGCTGCCTAAAATTTTTTTGTTATCTTGACAAAACAAATCTTGTTGAAACAACTTCAAATTAGAGTGGAGTTAGTCCAGGTAACAAATTTCTTTAAGTTGACTTGACTATTATTTTCTAGTCCAGTCAACTAAATCACGTTGTCAACAGGGATTTTTTTTTTTTTTTACTTCAATCAATAATCATAAATAAATGTTACCCCACTGCCTTAAATGTTTAAATAAAGATGACAAAACACTTTTTTAATGTAATTCATTTAATGATAGAGACAACACTTTCATTCACATTTAAATTGAACAAGCAATTTGCTGTAAACACATCAACTGATAATTGATAAACAAAACAAAAAATGCAAAATACAAACACATGTCTAAAGATCTGAACCGACACTTGAAAGTGTGATGTATAATACATAACATTGGCATGGGATTGAGAAACCATGTTGCATTTCAATTCATCAAATCAAAACCACAGGGATTGTTTTTAATTTCATAACTCAATATGAAAATCAGAAGGTTTAACTCTGATTATTAACCCTGCACAAGTTCACACGCACTCCCCCCACCATAATGCAAGTCATGGTCAAAATGAGAAACCAAGATATATGTATTTAACATCACAATTAGTTACAAAAAATGAGTGTACTGTACTTCTGTATAATAAGATATAACTGGAATGAATGCACATGGAAGCACAAAGATCTAAACAGTCAGATTCTAAATTTCATAGCACAACATGACCAGACAGAAGTGTTAACATCAGAAGGATCTTGAAAGTTTCCAAACTCGTCCCTCATCATAATGCTACATACTGAAAATGTGTACATACCGTTTAAGAAAATGAGAGGTTAAACAACATTTGTTTACATGAGAACATGCATATTCCAAGTCATGACATGATAAACTTTAATGTATATACTAAAATGTAGTGAAAGGCACAAAAGAACCTAAATTTCCTTATAAAAAAACAAACAAAAAAAAACTACTTTTTAAGAAAGAGTGCTGTGGAGCCGATGGACACATCATGAACACGGAAAAGTGAAAGTGACATGACATACATTTGTGCTCTTCATTTAACCCATCCAAAGTGCACACACACAGCAGTGAACACACACCGTGAACACACACCCAGAGCAGTGGGCAGCCATTTATGCTGCAGCGCCCAGGGAGAAGTTGTGCCTTGCTCAAGGACACCTTATTTGTGATGTTGAGGGTGGAGAGAGTGCTGGACATTCACTCCCCCACACCTACAGTTCCTGCCGCTGTAACCATCACATGGTGGGAGCAGCTGATCTTCACAAGTTTTTGCAGAGCCTCAATGGTGTATTTAATGCGCTGGAGGTAGTGGATGTTCACTGCATACAAGACCCATTAGGAGTCCAAATGCCGTGGGACACGGGAGATGTCAGTGATGACAGGATGTCCAAATGAGACCAATGTTGGTTATTCCTTGGGAAGCACATCACATTGCTGCTCCTCAGATACAATCAGAATGCCCTCTTCAATTTCTTTCTCAACATTCTTAATGTCACCGGATGGCTGGGAAAAGAAAAAAATATTACATTACTTAATAAATTTATAACAAATGAACACACATATGTACATACACTATTAAAGTTGTGTGTTTTTTTTTAAAAGCACAGCTACCAATAAATGCAAATTGTAATTCACCTTTAAGTGGAAGATATTTTGAAACATTTAACCAAAAATGAAAGTCAAAAGTAAATGGTGCTCCTCAACGGTTTCGTTTAGAAACATTCAAAATAACTTCCTGTATTAAACTGTTAAAAGCCTGTACAAAATTCTTTGTTATGCTGAACACAAAGAGTTTAAAATCCCATGGGAAGATAAGTGTAAAATACACCCCCAAAACCAACTATACTAAAAATGGGGGGAAATTATTTTATTCACTGGTATTCTACATGATTTCTGAATGACATAAAATGTGACAAACCAATACAACACATTCAGGTTTTTTTTCTTAATCCAATTCTAAGTGTCTAACCTGTAACACCATTTATACAATGATCAGAAAATATATTGGTGTAAATGGGTATTCCTTTTAAATAACAGTCTGTTGCAATGCATGTTCAGAGTAAAGCATGACTCTGAAAGGCTTGGTTATCCCATGTATGTTTTACTCACCCTTATGGCATCGTAAGTGTGTATGACTTTCTTCTTTCAGACAAATCCAGTCGGATTATATAAAAAAATATTTATGGCAATAGGTGGGTGTTTTTTTAACAGTCCAAAAGTAGTCAAATAATGTGCATCAATTCATAATAAAAAGTACCTCACATGGCTCTGAGAGGTGAATAATGTCCTCCTGTAGCGAATCCATGTGTTTTTGTAAAAAAAAATATACATATTTAAAATGTTACTCAAAACATATTTAAACACTTTTCTCTCACTTTCGTGAGAGCCATTCCGGGTGGATGAAAATAGGACATATGGGTCATGCATGCACCGATGATAAGTGACGAACACGGAAGAGCTGAGGAGAGACAACAATACGCCAATCACGAAGTAGGATCACAAAATTAGGCTTGCATGTATGATAGTCAGTGGAAGAGAAAAAAAGTGTTTACAACTTTAAATATGGATATTTTTCTTACAAAAAGCGCATCGATTTGCTACAGGAAGCCTTTATTCACCCCCCAGAGCCATGTGAGACACGTTTTATTGATGGATGGGTGCATTTTATTTGACTATTTTTGGACTGCTGAGAAAAAAAACACACCTGTCTGCTGCCATTAAATAACTTGGAAGAGCCAGGAAAAATTTTAATTCAGCTCAGATCAGATCCGTCTGAAAGAAGAAAATCATAAACACATAGGGTGCCTTGAGAATGAGTAAAACGTGGCCTAATTTTAATTTCTTGGTGAAATAATCCTTTAAGCAAAGTTGCTAATGGCCAATATGCTAGCACTGAACATTTTTCAGGATTCAAAACAGTATTCAGCAAAATAATAAAGAATGGCTATGTCCATAAACAGGGTTTCTTTTGGTTTTATGAAGATAAATTCAACGCTTTATAAAGACATTTTAAGTACCAATTATAGAAAATTCAAGGAATAAAACTGAAGGGAAAATAATGTCAAATTATGTTCTCTAAATTTTGAAGCTGTTTTCCAATGCAAATATCTACATTTTCGTAAAGGGTTCACCCAAAAAGAAAAAGAAAGAAAATTGTCATTTACTAAACCTCAAGTTGTTTTAAACCTGAATTAGTTTATTTCTGTTAGTCCCAGTCCCAGATAGTCTAACACAGTACACAACACCACAACGTGTTACAACCCCAGATCACCCAGATTTCTTCTTCTTCTATTACCTGGACCACATGACTGCAGACTGATGGTGCTCAGATTGGTCATCCACAAGCGTAATCCCAGCAGTCATGTCCTTGATGAATTCCTGCACAGAGCCTGTGTGCTTTAATAAAAACAAAGGGATGCATTAAACAGGGCCTTACAATCATAAAGCATATAGACTCCAATAAATGTGCATTTATAAATAAATACATTTACTTACAACTTTGTCCAAGCTCTACAATGTAAATGTCATTTGCATTATGTCTGCACAGTGTTGCCAACTTAGCGACTTTGTCGCTAGATTTAGCGACTTTTCACACCCCCAGAGCGACTTTTTTCCAAAAAAGCGACTAGCGACAAATCTAGCGACTTTTTTTTGACATACCTTATTTAGTCTCTGAGACTCTCTGGTACTGCCGCATGAGCTCTCTTTCTCTCTATTTCTCCCAGCGTGCGCACACGCCTCACTCTCTCTGCATCTGCTATGTTCAACGAGCAGAGAGGAGCAGCACTTTCAGTTAAAAAATATGTTCTGTTGCTTCTAACTCTATTTTACATACAAGTATAGCCGAAATCACAGTACAATCATTATCTTAATCTTATGTGTATGTGATTTTATTAGACAATGTCGTAAATAGGATTTTAGTGCAGAGATTAACATATTTGAGAGCTGGTTATGTATTCTTAATAGGCGCGTTTCAGTCATTATAATATTAATTCAGTTGTTGGACAACAGAAACATTCAAATATAATAATAAAACTTTTATTGAGAATTTTGGCTGCCTTAAAATGCAGTACATGAGCACAGAAAGGGCAAGATAATATGACGCACTTACGTCATGAAAATGCTAATTAGCATATTACGTCATCTAGCGACATTTAGCGACTTTTCAGGCAGGGTTTAGCTACTTTCCATTGAAAGAAGTTGGCAACACTGTGTCTGCATAGCATTTTGATGGATAACTGCAAAAGGATTCGCTGCGGTCCATCCACAGGATTATTGAATTCTGCGTTGAATCTTCAGTCATTCCAAAATATCATAAACATGAAAAATACAAAAACATGTTAAAACACTGTAAAATAATAAACGTACATATATAAATAAATCTTTACAGAGAAAGTCAAATGTATTGACAAGTTTGTATTAAATACCAAAGACAAACTATACCATCCAGACCATGCTTTTAAATGACACAACACATAATTATAACACAATAATAGGAAATTTAACACATTTGTGTCGATCGTTATTGTATCTCTATTTATACAAGATATATGCTATTATTACTTTGAACGTATGCAATTTACTTATGACCGTCTATTCACCATAGACTGTATAAAAACAGATATTCACGCAGCATTACACTGGGTTCTAGGTTCTAGTGAGGCACTTGAATGACTAACGTTACTTCAGAAAACTGAAAGAAGAGTTTGTAACGCTACCTTCAGAACTTCATCTGAACCGTAGACTGTAAAATAATCATCAGAACTAAGCTTATGTGAGCGATATCAAATGTAACGTTAAGATACGCGCTCCAGAAGAACTCTGAGGGAGCTGCCCATTCCTTTCCCTTATAACATGCAGAAAAGACAGTTCGAATAGTAATCTTCTTTTTTTCTCCTAATTTTTCATCGATGTATATTCTGACGGATGTCTTACGCTGTCAGGTTTAGAGCAGTTCCTTTTTTTTTAAATTCCCGCCGTTCTTAATCCATACGTGATCCGCGTTGAGCTCTCGCGCTCTGTTTGAACGGTCTCTAACGCAGCCCTGGGCTCAAATAATACATACAAAGTGTATTTTTATCGTTCTCCACATAAGTTCAGCTCAGCTGTCCCGCATGGGAGAATATCTGTTTTAATATTTATAAGGAAAATACTGTGGAACCGCCTGTATTTTGAGGCTTCAGAGTGCCGCGAAAGGAACATTTACATACAGTAACTTACATACAGAATATACGACTCTTTAAACCATACTTACTCTTCTGAGACAACAAATGTAATTTTACACATTAAGCAAATAAATACGAATATTTTACTTACCAAAGTTGTATTCTAGTAAAATGTCCAAACTTTGAGGAGAAACTGACTAGAATGGCTGACGACCTTCTTCCCTCTTCAACAGCCTTCACGAGAATGATGAGATCTCGCGATAAGTGATGTTGTGAACATGATATTGCTATTGAATTGAGTCAACACATTTTTTTAAGTTATGAGGACAAATAACCTAGTTCAGTCAACTTTCAAACTAGTTGAGACACTGAAAACTTAAAATTTTTAGTTGAATGAACAAATTCAGTAACTGCAAGTTGTGTCAACATAAAAAAAATCATTGAAACAACTAAACTGCTAAATAATTTTTTACAGTGTATATATATATATATATATGTAAATATATATATATATATATATATATGTAAATATATACGTGTAAATTTATATATAAAATGTACATATATACAGTATATACAGACCAAAAGTTTGGAAACATTGCTATTTTTTATGTTTTTGAAAGAAGTTTCTTCTGCTCATCTGCTCATCCTTGCTGAATAAAAGTATTGATTTTATTAAAAAAAAGAAAGAAAAAAAATACTGACCCCAAATTACTGACCAGTAGTGTATATTGTTATTACAAAATATTTATATTTTAAAAACATAGTTTCTTCTTTTTTTTCTTCTTTTTTTTTTACTTTTTATTAATCAAAGTATCCTAAAAAAGTATCACATGTTCTGAAAAAATATTAAGCAGCAGAACTGTTTCCAACTTTGATAATGAATCATCATATTAGAATTATTTCTAAAGGATCATGTGATAATGATCCTAAAAGTTCAGCTTTGCATCACATAAATAAATGATAATTTAAGGTATAATACATTTAAAAACAATTATTTTAAATTGTAATAATATATCACAATATAAAAAAAAAATTCTGTATTTTTGATCAAATAAATGCAGGCTTGATGAGCAGAAGAAACTTCTTTCAAAAACATAAAAAATAGTAATGTTTCCATATTTGGCAACTTTTGGTATGCACTGTATATATATATATATATATATATATATATATATATATATATATATATATGTGTGTGTGTGTGTGTGTGTGTGTGTATATATATAAATAATCTAAATCATTCAATATATATATATATATATATATATATATATATATATATATATTGAGTGATATATATATTCATTATATGAAAAGACAAGTGATAATCAAATATGTTAACAATATAGAATTCTGTATATATTCATATTTTCAGATAATTTTGTATGTGGGAAAATATATCAGTTATTCTGATTTATCATTTTGTTGTATTCTGTTTTAGGTGATTCGTTTCTTTAATCCATTTTCTTTATTATTTTTATGCAATGATTCACAAACAGTATTATTTTATTTATATATATATATATATATATATATATATATATATATATATATATATATATATATATATATATATATATATATTTTTTTTTTTTTTTTTTTTTTACATATTTACCTTTCCTTTTTCCAAGATATGACTGCCATAAAAATAGTTTCTCTGAAGAAAACAAACAGTATATATCAACAACATTATCCAACAGGAAGTGAATGGATGGTAATGATAACAGAGGTTTCCAAAAATAATAAAACATTTAAATAAACCTTTTACAATATACTCATAAAGCACAAACAAAATATCATCAGGTTCTGAAGTCATTGTTTCTTCTTCATGTGAATTAGATTCCAGTGCAATAAAACGTGTTTATTGGCTAAGCTGTCAGTGAGTCAGGTTTACATCCCTACCATAAACACCAAGATCTTAAGCAAGTGGCGACAACATCATAAAGTGCCGAGAGTGTGTCATAGTACATTTTTGTAAACTTTGAAATTGTTTTGGTCTTAGACAGGAAGTCGGTACGTCAGTCAACAACAGAACACACACGGGTGTGTTTCAATGGGTGTGTACACTAAATCTATAACCTTTATATCGCCTGGCGCTTAAAAATATGTAGATAAGTGTTCTTATGTTTACAAATACTCTTCCCTTCATTTATTTGACCTAAAACAGAGGTTTGCTTTTGCTTTTTATGTGTGCATGCATTATTTTAAACTTTTTTTTTTAGACGTAACTGCTTCATTTCCCATGTGTAATATATATATATATATATATATATATATATATATATATATATATATATATATATATATAATTTAGAAACATGTTAAACATATTTTAAGTATAATATAAATAAAGTAAACAATTAAAAAACATTAATTAAAAAATATATATAATTTGATACAAATTTCTTCACTGTTTACCTTTCGTCTTAGGGTACAGATGCAGTTCTGTCAAAAATGTTTACTTTATTATTAAAAATGTATTCAATAAGATTCATTTATAATAATTAAAAACTTAAAGGGATACTCACCCCAAAATGAATACAAACACACACACACACACACACACACACACACACACAAACAGAGTTATTTTGCCTATACACATATACACAGATTGTTTAAAAATTTTAATGAGAAAAAAAAAATTGTCTACCCCTTGTCTATTATTGTCTCTCTCTCTCTCTCTCTCTCTCTCTCTCTATATATATATATATATTATCATTATGTCTCATTCACAGTTTGGACCAAGATGTAGCAGAATCCAGGCCATCATCCTCCCAGTCGGAAACAACTCTTACTGCGCCACCTAGTGTCCTATTCACTAATGCAGCTGCTGTAAACCCTTCCCTGTCATCAGAGCCTGCCAAATGCTCCTACATTTGATTTCCCTGCAAATGATCCTTCCAATGTTTCTTTCCCCAGTCCCCACCTCCTCGAATTCCTGTCCAGGAGATCTGCCCTGTTACACATAAGCCTGCGCTCTACCGGGCCCCATCACAGACATTCCCTACGCTAATGTATAAGCCTTTAGGGTCATCCGGGAAGCCTGTAAAAGTATGTGGCTGCCCATGGCCTGGCCTGTACTGGCACAGTGCAAAGAATCTGTGCCAGAAGGTAATTTTTAAACAAAGCATGCAGAACAATACACAAGAAAGATGGACAAGTAGTGAAATAGAACAGGGAAATCAATCACTCAGTCAGTGGTGGTTTCTTAATTAGGGCAAATAGGGGCGATGCACCACCAAATTGTGAAAAGGGATATACAGTGTTACTAGCTGTCACTGTTCTAGAATGTTTGTTCTGCCTTTGGACATCCCTCTGTTAAGTATATTTAAGCTGTCAGGACTAGTCGGTATGGCCTGAATAAAGCACACCAGTATCTTACCAGTAAAATTTCGATGGATGATGATTGTTATGGAACTTAAGAAGATTACAGTGAATTACGGTAGTTGAACATTATAAGACACATGAGTCTGTTATTATAAGTGTGCAAATAAATGTGACATATTTTTTCCCTCAGTTTTTGCTGTTGCACAGTATACATAAATTGTGATTTTTTTTTTTTTTAATGATCATGAAACAGTCTTCCAGAAAATGTAGATTTGTGAGAATAATCCTCCAATTTAATCTTAATCTTGGTAAAACAACTATCTTTATTTAAAATGTTTTTAATATTAGTCTTATTATTTTCCCTTTTGTTATACTGGAATAAATCATACTGGGATATATGCAAGAATTGGATCAATCAATCTATTTATTTATCTATCTGTCTGTCTGTCTGTCCGTCCATCCAAAAATAATGTTCTTTGGTGACATACAACTGCATAGAACTGTTTGCTGTCAAATCTATGTCCAAGTGTATATGTAAGTGCATTGTTTAATTTATTTATTTTTTTGCTTCATTTCATAATTGCTCAATTAAATGTCTGCTTTATGCTTTATTTATTAAATGCACTGTTTAATGTAATTTATTATGTAGTTATAGGTATTTATTATGTGTTCCTATTATTAAAAACAGCATTTAATATTGCTGACATGCAGCCTTTTAGATGTCATTACTTTTTATAATAATTAAGAAAAATGTCCATCTATAAAATGTGCTCATGTTGGAAAGATCCCACTTACTAGTACTATGTAGCCAATATATAAACTTCGACATTCAACTCGAAACAGACAGCAGCAGAACTTCAAACCGGGGTCTCTCTGACTTGCAATACCGCCTCTTTACCCTAGAGGTCACTCCTCTCTACTAAAATGTTACCCGTTTAACGAGTAAACCTGAGTGAGTTAATCAAACAGATGACTACATGGAGTCTCTCTCTGTCCCTCTGTTTCATAGTCACTAATCTCTCAAAGCCCAAATGATGAAATGCTGACCTCATGAAGAGTAGCTCGTATCCCTGTCTCAGCTCAACCCAGATAGCAGGCGAGCGAAGAAGGGAGGGCTTAAGGGGGGAACGGCTACTGGGGAGGGGGGCGACGGAGGGCTATTCTCTGATTTCAGACATAGAGTTGCTGTACAGAAGATCCCAGCAGCTCTGAGTCCTAGTGAGGGTAGGTAACACACTAACTGTCTTTCTAAAATCTGTGTCTGTGCGTCTCTTTTAGCACCAGGATAACATCAATATAAGTTTTTTTGGACACTGCATATAGTTATATACAGTAAGCAGGATTTACCTTTTTTTACTGAATGATTTGTTTCAATTTTAAAATGCTTTAATTGTTGCAGTCAGCTACTAACTGCATGAATTATTGTTCTGGTGATTTTGTTGAAGAAATTAGTTTAGTATAGTGTAGTTCATGGACAGAGTCCCCTGTGGGTGGTTTGTAGTATAAAGTGTATAGTAAAAGTTAAAGTTCCAGTTAATACATAGTTAGAGATTCTAGATCTTGTAGGATTAGTTGGATAATTTTTTGGTTAAGGCTTTATGCAGAACAGTGTTTTTGCAGAGTCTTCCTGCAGATGCACCTGTTGATGTGAGTGCATGTCAAAACAACAATCCTAATAATCATTAAACAATCTTTATTTTATTTCAAATGACAGTTTTTAATACCAGCTGATTGTCATCCTTTCTTTGGTGGCATGATGTTCTTAGAATTTTCTTCTTACTTTCCCAGCCAGCCTTGCTTGCAGAAGTATTGCTGCACACTGCAGCTTTGCAAGCGGAGAGGATTTACGCAGCTGGAAGTAGCTGACTTGTGAAGCTAAAATTAATCTGAGGGTTGATTTGGAATTTTACACTTGGGTGGTTAGGCTTGGTGAAGTCAACCTACAAATAGTGTGAGGTCTTATGAGCTGTGTGTCAGCTGGAAAATGCTGAATGATCAAAATCCATAACTGAAATATGGATCTGAATAAGGTTCTTTTTAGGCTCATCAGAGCTCTGGACACTTGGCAAAATCACGTTTAGTGTTTCTGGTGGTTGATAGGGTATCTGAAGTGTCAGTGGCCGAAATTTGTTCTGTGTCCTTCTGAAGTACCAGAGGGGGAATTGGGTTTCTGAGACCCAACCAAAGTTTTTGTCATATGGACAATAATAACTTTATGGCCTCTAGAATGAAAGCAGTCTGCAGAGTCAGATTGCTTTTGGGGGTGTTTAGTCAGTTTGCAGTTTGAAATTGCCATGTTTTTCAAGAAAAATGCAGAAAAAAAGAAAGGACTAAAAATAAAGGATCCGATATGTTTTTTTTTGTTGTTGTTTTTTTTTTGCAGCCATGCCATAGATAGAAGAAACTTGTTGGGTTCACCTTTTAGTGAACAGTTATTTTACTTAGTGTGAAGAAGGAAGTCTGAAGAACCTTTATACGCTATAACTTTTTGCAATGTAAAATTTCCATGCATGTAAAGGTTTTTCATGGGCCCATAGATGCCATTACAGTCTTAAACATGAAGGTTCTTAATTGCTATCTTTGGTTCCATGAAGAATATCCATGGAACCTTTCCATTTGACAAAAGGTTGTGACAGTTAAATAACAAGGATTCCATGTTGAAGGACTAATTAAAAAACAAAACAAAACAAAAACCTCATCACAACTAGAGAGCCTGACCAGGTGAAACTAAGCTAATACTTTTAAGGCTTGAGTTGGTGTCACTTGGGAGCTGTGAGAACAGGTGTTAGGAACAGGCAGACAGCCGATCTTTCCTGGGATATGTGCACAACACAAAAAGATGACACCTGGTCGGCAGAAGGCCTGCTTTTGGCCTGTATGTTTATTGTAAGACTAAAGAGACAAAGTAGTTATAGGCTATTTATAATCCTCGAGCCATTAGTCTTGACTGACAGGTTCCTGAAAGAATGGTGTCAGATGCGTTATCCATTTCTAAGGGCAAGGTCATTTAGACGCTCACAAAAGATAGTGTAATTTGAATTTGTTCAGAACTGAGATTAAGATTAGTTAGATAGATATATAACAATTGTTCTATTTTAACCATGTCAAGCTCATTTCTAGCCTTACCGTTCCTAAGAAATTGAATCTCAATAAACAACATAATTTTCTGCAAACGATTCATAATTATTCTTTAAATGAGTTGAGGGCTGAGTTTGGTGATGGTAATGCTGTTTCTAGAGTCAGTAAACTTTTGGTGGGCTGAATGATGTCTACAATCATTCGTTTTCATTTTCTGTTCTTAGCTCTCTGATCCTGTGTTTGTGTCACTGGCTTTACAAATTAGTGCCACACTACTCCGGTCTAACACCTAGGATAGACAGACAACCCCAAATACACACCCAAAACAAACTCGAACACCCATTTGTCTTTCTGATTTTTTTTCTTCCATAATGTTAAATCAGCCATCACTAACTCTAATAATCGGCTCATTTTATTTTATTTTGTTTATCAAGAATTAGAAGTGTATGAAGAATGCAGAACATAACAGACCCTTGTGAAAAAGTGAAAGTGACGTGAAAAGTCAGCCAAGTATGGTGACCCATACTCAGAATTCGTGCTCTGAATTTAAACCATCCGAAGTGCACACACACAGAGCAGTGAACACACACACACACTGTGAACACACACCCAGAGCAGTGGGCAGCCATTTATGATGCGGCGCCCGGGGAGCAGTTGGGGGTTTGATGCCTTGCTCAAAGGCACCTAAGTCGTGGTATTGAGGCTGGAAAGAGAACTTTACATGCACTCCCCCCACCTACATTTCCTGGCGGCCCGGGACTTGAACTCACAACCTTTCGATTGGGAGTACGACTCTCTAACCATTAGGCTTCCCCCAGAAGAGATGGCTTTACCCCGATGTGATTCATTGTGTGATATTTAGCTGTAATATTCAATAGCATATATTTATAACCCATTACCTCACTGGTGTCCAAATGGTTTTACCACATGATTGTAAACACAGTTTGACTAACAGTCTAAAAGTAATTTGATTAGAAATGTTTACACATCAAAAGCATCTGTAAAGTCATATGTGCAAACATGCAAAAATCTTTCAGTATCAGCAGACTTTTTTTCTGTGTAAAAATATCTAAGCATTCTTAAAACCCTTAGATCAGTTTACTTGAAAAGTAGAATCACATGATATATGAGACCTTTTTTCAGAGAAAACATCCTTATGTAAGTTTTCTTTCTTATTTATAAATCTAATACAGTGCTGTGAGGTTATGCATAATATAAAATAAAATAAACACAATATGCCAAAGGTTATATTAGGAATGTTTAGTTATTGTTTTTTTTTTTAAACTGTAATAATTACACAAGACCATATTGTAACATGTTCCAACATGTAGTTACAGACGGATGAGTTTAGGTCAGTTACACAACCTGTATTGTCTGTAGTTTGTGTTGCAGATCTAGTTTGGGTGTGGTGGCCTGAAACTGGTAAATAGCCCATGACTCTATCAGTCTTCACGAGGCGGACGGGCGGCAACTCAGGCCACCTTCACGAGTGTGAGCCAGTGATAACTCCTCACAGTTCTAACCTTCTCCTCCTAACTGTAACCCAAAACCAAAGCGTTACTGTTCAGGGACTAAAAATAGTCAAGATTCTCTCTGTCTCTCTGCCTTGGAATGAAAGAAGCAGTGAGTACTTTCCTCATGTCCCATATGATCGGCGCGTCTACTGTAATACGATCATGTTGTCAGAAAGGCCTAACTCTGTTCCCAAGTACACTGTACCCTCAGACCCCAAAAGCCCTTCCTGTACACAAATACTAGCCTTGTTCTTTTTAATTCAGCTGGGCTTTGTGGCATTTAACAATGTAAGCAGTTCCCTATCATGCCCTTTCAGCGGCTGGCTCTTTTGGCCAGGCTGAAAGTGACTTGGACTGGAAAACATGTTTTTCCTTTTTTTTTTTTTTTTTTACTTCTACAGAAAGCATTGAGGGACTGAATAAAGCAAGCAGCCATTATTGTGCCTTATTTGCAAGCCAAATACTGTAAAACATGATTTTTTGTGCAAGTTTCTGGCTTAAACTTTCTTTCTTTCTTTCTCTCTCTCAGGGCCTGCTGTCTTTGGGCGAGCTGTGTGAATTGAGAGTACCATCAAGCAGCAAGCATGTCTAAGAGCGATCCCCGAGACATTGACGAGGATGCCATCCTCAGGGGCCTCAGCGCCGAAGAGCTGGATCAGCTGGAGTATGAACTACAGGAGATGGACCCTGAGGTACTATGCTGAACAACTGTTGGAAACTAAAGCATGGCTAGGTGACATTTGAGTAGAATTTGAAATGTTTTGCCACATGCACATTTTTGAAGAGACACCAGTGGTAGATTACAACTTAAGGCTGAAATACACCACACAACTTTTACCAAGAATTTCACTCCGATTTTTAGTCTGGAAGTTGCTTAAAATCAGGCTGCAGATTTGAGTTCACAGATTTCACAGGAAATAGTGTAGTGTATAATGGTCACAGACTTTCAAACAAAGTTTTCATTTGTCATACATCTCCCAGAAATGAGGCGCATGTTTATGTGTGAGTTTCTTGTGTTCAGAACAGCTTCAAAGTCTGATAGTGTGTGATCATCAGTTGTTTAAGGTATATTCAAAAATATATGACTACTGAATGCTTTGTTTGACCAATCAGAATCAAGTATTCTGGAGAGCTGTGTTATGATTAATCATAATTGCTGTTGAACTTGGCTGTGCTCAGAACAAAGTTTGTTTATGATAATTCCTTCTAGTACAGATTTTTTTTAACTTGATTTTGGAAGGATGAAGCAGTCAAATGTGCAAATGTGAATGGGTGAGTTCTGAAAGCAGAAATCATTTTAAACAATATTTTTTTTGATCTTTCAGAATGCCATGCTTCCAGCCGGGTTCCGTCAGCGCGACCATACCAAGAAAAGTCCCACAGGCCCCTTTGATCGCTTCGCCCTGATGGATTACCTGGAGAAGGAGGCCATGGACCATAAGGACAGAGACGACCTGGTGCCCTTTACAGGGGAGAAGAGAGGTACCACCACCACTGGATTGATAGTAACATGACATTTCCAATATCTAACATCTGAAAACCCTTAGTAAACAAATGTGCTTTGAAATATTCTACTGAAGTTATATTTGCCATTTATTAGTCATCATCTGATGCATATTTTAAAATAAAATTCTGAGCTTTAATAGAATTAAAAAGAATAATTAATTATTTATCATATTATATGTCATTTTCAAATTATAGTTGTATTATTTGGTTGGTTATTTCTTTCATGTGCTTTCATTTTAGCTGTGAGTGAAGTGAACATTTCCCTTTCTCTCTGCTGTCTTTAGGTAAAGCCTTTGTCCCTAAACCAGGAACAGGACAAATCCCTGTGGAGGAACAGATCACTCTGGAACCTGAGCTGGAGGAAGCACTGAAGAATGCAACAGATGCTGAAATGTGTGACATTGCAGGTGGGCATCCCATTTCTACTCAGTTCCTGTTGATTTTTTTCACACGATATAAAACAACTTATGATTTCCGGTCCGGATAGGCATTACAACTCTTTAAAACTAATCCTCAATTTAAACCTGTAATGTCCTGTAACAGCTCTGACTGTAATCCAAATTTTGATCCTTGACTAAGGACTGATCCTCTATTTGCTGTTGTAACAGCTGATCACAATACCCAGTGCATGACATTTGTCAATCAAACCCTTTCTAATTTCATCTGCTCTATTTGTGTTGTACAATCAATGTGTGACAATATATATATATATATATATATATATATATATATATATATATATATATATATATATATATATATGTATGTATGTATGTATGTATGTATGTATGTAAAAGAAGCAGCCTAGCTGACTTATAAGTGGAACTATGAATGGTGTGTAGGTCATGCACAGAATTATACCACACAGTATCTATTTCCCCAAGCTCAGCAGCTCACAAAAATAAAATGAGCAACAGCCAACCAGTCAACATGAGCAGAGATGGAGTGAAAATGTTTGCACTTCTGTGTTGGGTTGGCTACAAGTCCTCTGTAAGCTAGAAACACTATGATTGTGTGTAGGCAGCATTTAGCCAAACATAAATATCACTTAGCTTACTGCTTCTATTAAAACTGCAACATGAGACACAAATAATTCACACTATTCTTAATTTAACATACTAAAGTGATGGAAACCAGTCAACAGTCTAATTTTCATCTAGCTTCTGTGAGCACTTAATAACAAACCTTTGCCATCAAGGACATTTAAAGCTGTGGAGTTTTGGAGTGTGTCACTGGCCGCAGTTTTCCAGAGCCCTTATTCAGAACACAGTTTTAACCCTGGAACACGTCCAGTGTAGGATTTAACTGTCAATAGGGTGATTTAATGGATGAGTTTGCTTTTGCTGATTTCTAAATAGTGCTGGTGGTTTTAATGTGGTTATTGTATCTGAATATGTAATTCAAGCTATAGTACAAAGGGAAGGTCTGGTCTATACCAATCCCAATTGTATCTCCTGTTGCCCTACTGTAACTTTTTTTGTAAATCCAATCGCCGCTAATCGAAACCTGGAGTGGGAGTTTATAGTGGATTTACTGGTTAGTCAGCGCCACCTGGCGGTCATATGAAAATTTTACAGTTTATCTGGTGCATATCTAGTCAGTTCTGCAGTGCAGCTTAAATGATTTGTGCAAGTATTGCTCGAAATGTATTCTATAAAATATTAACTGATTTAAAAAAAGATTAATTAAAAACATCATATTTATATGTATAACATTATTTATTTTATAATTTGTAATAATATTAATCAAAATATTTAATATTTAAATGAGTAATTAAAATGTATTAATTATTATATAATTTAAAATTATAAATGAATTATATTATAATATAAATTTATCATTATAAAAACATTAATTATACATTTATCAACATATTATTATAATAATCATTATATTTTATATGAAACTATTAAAATATTAATTATTAAATTATATTTAATATATTATCCAAAGTGTATATATATATATATGAATGTGTATGTCATTATCTAATGGGATTCTTGTATCCTCACAGCCATCCTGGGAATGTACACACTCATGAGCAACAAGCAATATTATGATGCCCTGAACACCACCGGCAAGATTGCCAACACTGAAGGCATCAACAGTATGTCTGCATACAGCACATTTCACACTGAACCACTTAATGTCAAACAAAAGTTTTCTATGTGTTTTTTTTTTTTTTCATTTTTGTTGGATTTTTCACTTCAGTATATACAATAGTTCTTTAGAAGCTGGTCAATACTCTTTTAGGTGTGGTGAAACCAGATGTGCAGAAGGTCTATCCCGAAGAGCCTCCTAATGACACAGATGTAGAGGAAACTCTGCGCTGCATCCAAAAAAACGACAGCAGAGTGGAGGAGGTCAACCTTAACAATATCCCGGTAAATATGCTAACTATACTCCTGCCTCATTATGATCACATTACAGACTGGACATGACATCAATATTATAAACAGACTGCCTAATTACACTTTCAGTTACACTTTCACTTAATTAGATAATTAATCACAAGAACTGATGCATTTCTCTGCATGAGCAGACATAAATAAGTGACGACTGTTTGTGTTGCTGTAGGACATTCCCATCCCAACCCTCAAAGCGATTTTTGAGGCTATGAAGAAAAACACACATGTGCTTAGCCTCAGCATCGCTGGGACACGCAGTAATGACCCCGTGGCCCATGTAAGTCCTGGAGCCTGTGTTTTTGATGTTATTTCATTCATTCATTCATTTGCATCAATTTAAAATCTTAGCCTATGTGAATTTGAGTAGTTAAAAAATGCTGTCAATAATAGTACAATATATATTTTATAGACTCATATGGTAGAGTTTGTTTTTTGTTAGATTTGATCAAAACAATTCAGTTTAGTTATATACACAAAAGTTCAAATGTTTTGAGTCAGTATGATAAAAAAAAATAATAATACCGTTTTTCAGTAAGGATGCTATAAGAAGAAATGTTTCTTGAGCAGCAAATCAGGATATTAGAAGGATCATGTGACACTGAAAACTGCAGTAATAGCTGCTAAAAATTCAGCTCTTCCATCACACAAATAAATTCTTTTAAAATAAATGAAAAGAAAACTTTTAAAAGATTGTATTCTATTTTTGAATGTAGTCTTGGTGAGCATAAGAGACAGAAACATTAAAAAAAAATCTTACTGACCCCAAATATTAATCAATAGTTATTTTTTATATTCTTCATAAAATCAGTTTTAAACTCTTTTGAAATTATGGAGAGCTGATGTCAGTTGTTTCTTCTGCTCTTTTCCCGTGAGTCAGGCTATAGCTGAGATGTTACGGTCCAACACTACCCTGCAGAGCCTCAACATTGAGTCCAACTTCATTACTGCACAAGGCATGATGGCCATCATCAAGGCACTGGAGGAAAACTCCACCCTGACTGAGATCAAGATCGACAACCAAGTAAGAGACTAAAACGCTCCTTCCAAAAACATCTGATGGCTTGTGCTTAAATCTGAAAGCCAAATTGTTCATGTGCATTTTCACAGAGACAGAAACTAGGCGACTCAGTTGAGATGGAGATTGCATCCATGTTGGAGAACAACCCCAGCATCATAAAGATTGGTTATCACTTCACTCAGCAGGGCCCGCGTGCAAGAGCCGCGATAGCCATCACCAGAAACAATGATATCCGTGAGTGTCTTTCATATTATTGTTTGGATTGTTCTTGTCTGTAGCCTAAACAGGAATATTTTTTCATTCATTGGGTTTTTGGTGTAACACTGAATTTGATCTTTTTTTGTGTTTATCCCATCTCTAGTTCGTCAGCAGAGAGTAAGATGAAAAGAGGATGGAGTTTAGTTAATTTAAGAGATATCACAGTTCTCATGTGCACCCTTGGAGTCCTATACTCCAGTAACAGCTAGGAAACCCCTACAGATGACCCCGATATGCTTCTACCATTCGCCATCGGCCATTGTGGATATCATTATCGCCAACCTGTTAAGACTTCATTGCTTTTTGTGGATTTCATCAAATCAAAATTTCTGATCTAATAAAATTGACCTGCTCCTTAATACCTCAGTTTGCAAACTTAAAAAAAGACACCAGTTGCTCAGTTCTTCTTCTTTTTTTTTTTTTTTTTTGGTAATATGGTGTTCCCGGAAAGGTTTTTTGTAAATATTTGAAATAAAACATTACATTCTATATTGTCTAATCAGACGTCAAAGTTTTATTAAATTACAAAACCAACATTTAATCCCGGTTTGTTCTGTCAAAACACTGACGTGCACTTATGTTCAAGAGTCAGTATATATATATATATATATATATATATATATATATATATATATATATATTTTTTTTTTTTTTACAGAAAACGTCTATTGCAAATACATTCTGCTTTTTTGAACTTTCCATTCACAGTTAAATTTCAGTGTCACAGTTTCCACAAAATAGTAAGCAGTACAACTGTTGATAATAGGAAATTATTTCCTAAAAACCAAATCTGCATATTGCTGAAAATTCAGCTCTGCCGTTACATGAATAAATTATTATTTTAAAATACATTAAAATACAAAATAATTAAGTTGCAATTTCACAATATTACCATTTTACTTTATTCTACTCTATCTTTTCAAAACATTTTAAAATTCTGACTGACCCCATATTTTCAACGTTAGTGTAAATATTTGAATGTATTCTCAGAGCAGATGCTCTCAGTAGACTTACTGTACAAAACAGCTTCATTATTATTTTTACATCTGGACTTTTAACGATTTAGATTAGATTTAGGTGATGCATAATTGAATTAATGGAGGACTAAGATAAAATAATGCTTGACTCATGTCATAACTTTGATTATATGATGACTTAAATCCTGAGGCACGAAACAAATGGAACTATTCAATATCCCATGGCAGGGCTTCCTGCTCCCCCTCTACTAACCTATTTTTACACACGAAGCACCCTGTCATGAAACCCAGTCTCATGGGTTTAAGTTACAAAGCTCCAAATATACCACCTTCCTCGAGGAGATTTATACTCCCCTTTGGAACAGATGCTAAAGAATTTCAAGTGTCACCTCTTAACTACCATTATTGCCATTTTTAAAGACTAATATATACATGGATCATTTGACTTCAAGCATGTAGGTTAATATGGGTTTTGAAATTTTGGTGGCTGTCTAAACTTCACAGGCCTACGTCAGGCCTATGCCACAATCTGATCTGCAAAGGATCCACAGAACGAAGACGGCGTTCCACATTCTGTTCTCAGTTTGGAATAGATTTGGACCGCTTTCATCATACAACCAACATTCTGCCACTGAAAGTAAAAGGATAATGTAGATATTTAAATATGAAAATATTTGTGAAAATACACTAGATGAGATTCAATACAATGAGGTTACAACCTCCTCACTTTATTCACACAGAAATATAACAATTATTATATTAATTTTTTTAATTGTTTTATAAAACAACCTCTGTTGGTTCAGAAATTGTTTAAACGAGACGGCAAGTACATAGTACTAATAGTTTGCAAAATTCAACAGCAAAAACTCTTTTCCAGAAAGAATGTCTTAAAGTTTTGACCTTATTGTATGTAAAGTAGGTCACAGAGATGATATATGGGAGCTGTGACTAGAGACAATATCATCAACTCGCATGCAGTTCAGTTTAAATGTATTGCATCTCTAATCTGTTTGAGGCTCACATTCAGTGCTGGATCCATTCTTCCTCTTCTTTGTCTCTCCTTTTTCTTTAGTCTGTCCCTGATGCATTACGAATGACATTGAACATAATGCATAAGGAAAATGAAAAAGATAAAAGAACAAAATGTCTACAGCCTTCAAATAAATATTTGTAGTACCTGTTGTACTAGTTGTTGCTATGGAGTCAATACTTCCTGTCCTCATGGACGTATGAGTTGATATTGTTGATTTGATCTTTTCTGTCTTCTAGGCCACATCCTAAAAATTCCAATCCTTCACTTCATGAATGTAGAAAACAAATACAATATATGAGCAAACATTTAAATAATCAATTAAACAAAAAGACAAAAAACAGCCTAGAGAGGACTATAAAAATTAATGTTATATGTGTATGTATTAAAATCTGAGAACACACTAAAAATCTAAAATAAATCCTTAAAAATCCATAAATCCTCCTATTCATTGATGATAAAATTTGGATGGATTTTTGAATTCTACTGGTTCATAAACTGGTTGAAGAAAATTTATTCAGTTACCTTTTGATCATCTTCTGATTTAACATCGTCTTGATGTCATCTCTTATCCATTTCATGTCACAGGTGATTCATTTTTTTTGCCATAAAACCATTTCATTCCTATAAACAGAGACCAAAGAGGACTTGAATCCTGAATGCTAGTTTATACAGAAGCTGAGTAAATCCAGAGGTAGAATTTCACCTTCGAGGTGTCTCATTCCCTCCCTGTGCACCATGAGCATATCAACAGTGTCAAACACAGGACTGTGAGAACACACACAAGGCAGCCGTGTCTACAGTGGGGGATAACACAGAGTAGCTTCATCATCTGGGATGAAGTTAGACAGAAGATCTGCAACGGGTCGTTTCTTGTAAGACGACGAGAGACAGAAAACAGTGAGAAAAGGGGAAAAGGGACTGTTGCATGTGTACAAGTACGTCAAAACATTACCTTATCTGTCTGCTTCCTGTTTTTGCTAGACCTTGAGTACATTAAGTTAACTTTGAGCATCACCCTCCCTTATGAAAGACATATTTTCAGTCCTATTCTTCCAAGGCAACTATTTCTTATTTCGCTTCCTGTTTTTGTCTCTGGAATTATGGGTAGTGGTCTCTGATTCGTGAACGTATCGAGTCAGTTCGTGAATGATTCTTTCGCAAATAGGACTGATCCCTTCAAGCTAAACCATTCTCTTTGTAATGAATGACTATCCGTCTCGAAATAAGTTGTATTCGAGTTTAAGGCATGTAAAACCTCAAGAAATAGGTGCAATTATTATTATTATTTTATTTTATTTTTTACCAATTCATTGTCCAAAAGAGTCGATTCGCTGGAGTGGGACTGGGACGTGGGAGGAACTTATTTAGTTGACGCCATGGCAACAGAGGCTAAGCTAATCTGTTAAGGTCTTGGGACAAATAACGTTAAGACTGTCTGAACTTAAAATGTAAAGGCTACCGGTAATATATTTCTATTATTTTTGTGGTTGATGTATTAGTTAATGTCTGAAATGTTCGTTTTTTGGGACACCATTGTTATTTAAGTGATTTACGTTAAGTTATCACTAGATAAAAATAAAACGTCTGTGTAGGACCGAATTATTATTAGTAGTTGTATTTACGTTACTGGTTAAGTGGCGTTAAAAAGCTTTATTTCGGTTTGTAATGTCGTAACCAGTCAATTCTAACAATTAAATCAGAGATAGGTTGTTTATTGCTGCAGACTATTTCTTCATTTAAATTGACTGATGGCATAAGTGCATGTTATGTTCAGTCCTGCTGTCTTGCATTCAGTAGCCTCAGATGGTCAGCTGCAGTTCATCATAAGTCATTATTAAAATAAACAAACGCTGGAGCTCGGGTCATGTCCTCCGATCACTCCGCGTCACTGGCCGGTACTCACGGCCTCCTCCGCGGCCAGCGCACCCGGTCCTACGATAGCCTCGTGTCCTCTTCATTATCACCCGTTAGACAAAGGCGAATTAAACATAAAGTCCAGGACTTTGCAAGGACTGTCATTGAAATATGGCGTGTCTGTAAGTAAACAGAAAGCATGCATTTTAGGAATTTGCCCTTTTAAATTTTTAGTTGGGTGCATTTACATAGTTTTCAACATTAATGTACTTTAAACGTATTTTTCTGTCTTTACAGATGGAGCAAATAAAAAGGGCAAACAGACTGTACACAAATGATTCAATATTCCTGAAGGAGTCCCTCTTCATCCCCGTCTTGATGGAGTCTGTGTCATTCACAAATGGAGTGGAGTTGACCGAAGATGAGACAAGTCCAGCACAGATACACACAGAGATTTCTAATGAGATCCCCAAAAGCCAAACAGACTCTAGATGTGAAGCGAATGCTGATCTGTCACCAGTGGAGTACCTGAAAAAGATAGACGGCTTCATCAATCAGTCCAAACAAGCAGCTGTGAAGACCTGCCACGAGGGAGAGAAACAGTAAGTTGTCAGAAGAGACAGAGTTCACTTATTCCATATTGTTTTGTTTGCTGTCAGCTGAGTCGTTCAGCAAGTATGAGCTCAATGGAAGAATCATATGACTTGGGGTTCTAATGAACATGAGCTGACACATCATTACACCTATAGAGAGAGAGAAAAAAGTCCAATTTAAGGCACATTCACACCAAGGACGATACTACAACGATTAAGACATAGTCCTAAACTGAGAGTCCTCACCTCAACCAAACCGATAACAGCAGAGAGGAACAATATTTTTTTCCAACTGATGAACAATAAAAACTTCAGAATCCATCCTGCTTTAAAGAGGTTGAACATTTAAAAGGCCATAACGTAACATAACTGCACTGTGTCCTTGTAATAAATAGAATGTTGTTATGTGCTAGTGGACGCTAATATAGCTATTGTTAAAGTTATCTTTATAGCAGGGTGTCAGAACTACAGCCTGTGGGCCAGTTGCAGCCTGTGGATCAATGGCATTATACTTTTTACATCCGCTGACTGATCACGTGACTATTAAACAGTGCTGTGAGAAACATTCAAGTTTGGCGCAGAGGTCAGTGATACAAACCACAAATTTCATGATAAGTTAAACTAGTTTAAAGCCAGATGAAACCACTTTGGCATTCTCAACAACACTGATGCGGAAATAACTAAATGCCTTAAAACTATTCTAAATACCTTAGCAACTGTTCATTTTTACCATGGTGGTGCAATGTATAACTTACTAGATCAGTAAGAATATTCACATTTTATCGTTTAAAAATTACGTTTTACTTTTTTTTTTACAGATCTGAAAAAAAATCTGCATTCTCAACTCAACTTAAGCTACTGTCCAAGAGACAAAACATGTAATCTTATTAATATTGCTGTTGCCACTAGTCTCAAATGTTGGTCAGGAGCCCTGTATACTGAATATGCCCTGTATGTGTGTAATGGAGCCCTGCTTTATAGTTATCATTCTTGGTGTGGATGCCAGTTTAGCTAGAAACCATTCATAATCAGAAATTGCTAATGAATCTTACAAATATTTACTAAGAAATGGCAAGTAACACATTTAATTAAGAAGAACTGATGTCGTATTTTCTTTTTAAAAAAACCCTCCATTAATCTTTGTTTTATTCACAACTTAAAAAAAAATTACGGTGAACAAACCTATGTGGAAATCCATTATCCACCTATAAGGAATTCATTTCAAAAGCTATTTTCATACTATAGCAGAACATTTCCTGCAATGAAATCACTTTTTACATTTAAAGGTTTTCATCTATGGAGCAGCTCCATCACAGCAATCTGACATCTGACAGAGCATCCTCCCAGCATGCCGTTTTGGGAGCTGTTCCCATTACAATCACCAGACGGACCAGGAATCTGAGGGATAGGGAGGATGAGATCTTCCAGCTCTGATGTAGGCATTTATTAGGACTCTTCTGACTGTTTTCTGTGTTATTTGTACAAATTACACAAATTACACCGGCAAATCAAATGCCAAATTGATTGTTTTAGAAGGCTCCCTATTTGGGTTTCATGCCTTTTCCAGAGATTGCTGGAGTGATTTGCAATAGTGTTTTTCATAAAACTACTACCAGCTTTAGACATGAACACATATTAGCACAGTAAAAGCACTGTAGTTTGATGCCTAAAAGTAATAATGTGAAATATAATTTTTTTTATGAGCTTAACATATTAATAATGGACAGTTTTGTGTGTGAAATAGATGACCACATTTCTAGCTTGAAAAAAAGAATGCACTTGCTAATTGATACTGAATTTAAAACTCCCTCACAAATGCTTTGGGAATGTGCCACTGGACATCTTTCAGATGCAATAGTTTTGCACTGCAGTCACATGCTTGGTTTGCTGTTTTTTTTTTTTCTGTTCAATTTACATGGTGCTAAAGTGTCTAATGCCCTTTGTGGTTACCAAAACATGATAAAAACTTTGTTCATTTCCTGGACTGGTTTTTGGTGTTGCATTTGTGAACTCTAAATGATCAACACTCCACGATAAATTAATGCAGTATGAAACGCTCCGATTAAATGCCATAAACACATACAGATCTTAGTCTTTTAACTTTGAAATCTTGTTATAACATTACACAAAATGTCACAATCGAAATGCACCAGTATTCCTTCTACCATATGCATTTCTAACCTGGAATTAATTAATTGCATGTTTAAACAAGGCATTAGGGTGTGTATTATGAGTGTAAAAGTTCTCCAGACAACAAAATATAAGCATTTAGTTTCTTGTCATCAGTAAAAATTCTTTATAGACATAAAATGTTATGTAAGGTTAGCTCAGTGCAAATAGATGGCTTACAGTAAAATCGGTAATATTATGTAAAATTACAAATGTAATACTATCTGCGCTGCTTTGTAAATATCTGTGCTGCTTTGTTTTTGTGGAAACCAGAATACATTTTTCAACATGTAATTCAAAGATTAACAGAAGAGTATTTATTAGAAATAAACGTTTGTATCATTTTTTTTGTCAATTTAACGCATCCCTACTGAAAGTTTTAAAAAACTAATCTTACTGATCTCAAAATTTTAAACATTAGTGTGTTTCAACTTGCAACACAGTATGCAAATTACTTTAGCAAAAGCGAGGGCTTTTGTTTTAGAGAAATTGTTTTGGTGGTTGTTCCCTTTTAGAACACAGCCGATCCCCCTCAGGGCTGTTCATGTCAAAATATAATTGTTGACTGTGTAGTGCCAAGCTTTGATTTGTACTGTATCTTAGCCATAAGGGTAACACTACAGTAGATGGCAGCGTGAATAGAATGTCTTTCTAAATGTGTTTGTGTGTTCTGGTTTTTGTTATTTTGTTGTCCTGGGACGTACAGTATTGTTCAAAATAATAGCAGTACAATGTGACTAACCAGAATAATCAAGGTTTTTAGTATATTTTTATTGCTACGTGGCAAACAAGTTACCAGTAGGTTCAGTAGATTGTCAGAAAACAAACAAGACCCAGCATTCATGATATGCACGCTCTTAAGGCTGTGCAATTGGGCAATTAGTTGAAAGGGGTGTGTTCAAAAAAATAGCAGTGTCTACCTTTGACTGTACAAACTCAAAACTATTTTGTACAAACATTTTTTTTTTCTGGGATTTAGCAATCCTGTGAATCACTAAACTAATATTTAGTTGTATGACCACAGTTTTTTTAAAACTGCTTGACATCTGGGTGGCATGGAGTCAACCAACTTGTGGCACCTCTCAGCTGTTATTCCACTCCATGATTCTTTAACAACATTCCACAATTCATTCACATTTCTTGGTTTTGCTTCAGAAACAGCATTTTTGATATCACCCCACAAGTTCTCAATTTGATTAAGGTCTGGAGATTGGGCTGGCCACTCCATAACATTAATTTTGTTGGTTTGGAACCAAGACTTTGCCCGTTTACTAGTGTGTTTTGGGTCATTGTCTTGTTGAAACAACCATTTCAAGGGCATGTCCTCTTCAGCATAGGGCAACATGACCTCTTCAAGTATTTTAACATATGCAAACTGATCCATGATCCCTGGTATGCGATAAATAGGCCCAACACCATAGTAGGAGAAACATGCCCATATCATGATGCTTGCACCTCCATGCTTCACTGTCTTCACTGTGTACTGTGGCTTGAATTCAGAGTTTGGGGGTCGTCTCACAAACTGCCTGTGGCCCTTGGACCCAAAAAGAACAATTTTACTCTCATCAGTCCACAAAATGTTCCTCCATTTCTCTTTAGGCCAGTTGATGTGTTCTTTGGCAAATTGTAACCTCTTCTGCACATGCCTTTTTTTTAACAGAGGGACTTTGCGGGGGATTCTTGAAAATAGATTAGCTTCACACAGACGTCTTCTAACTGTCACAGTACTTACAGGTAACTCCAGACTGTCTTTGATCATCCTGTAGGTTATCATTGGCTGAGCCTTTGCCATTCTGGTTATTCTTCTATCCATTTTGATGGTTGTCTTCCGTTTTCTTCCACGTCTCTCTGGTTTTGCTCTCCATTTTAAGGCATTGGAGATCATTTTAGCTGAACAGCCTATCATTTTTTGCACCTCTTTATAGGTTTTCCCCTCTCTAATCAACTTTTTAATCAAAGTACGCTGTTCTTCTGAACAATGTCTTGAACGACCCATTTTCCTCAGCTTTCAAATGCATGTTCAACAAGTGTTGGCTTCATCCTTAAATAGGGGCCACCTGATTCACACCTGTTTCTTCACAAAATTGATGACCTCAGTGATTGAATGCCACACTGCTATTTTTTTGAACACACCCCTTTCAACTAATTCAACTAATTGCCCAATTGCACAGCCTTAAGAGCGTGCATATCATGAATGCTGGGTCTCATTTGTTTTCTGAGAATCTACTGAACCTACTGGTAACTTGTTTGCCACGTAACAATAAAAAAATATACGAAAAACCTTGATTATTCTGGTTAGTCACATTGTACTGCTATTATTTTGAACAATACTGTAAATAATCAGCTCCAAAATATTAACAGTTTTGAACAATACAATTTTCTGCTTTAGTTTACAGCAGAGTAGCTGAACCCCAGTGGTTTAGACGTCATTAAAAAAAAAGTAGTCTTGAAAACCTCTATCCAACGCAGCTGGAGTCTCAGAGCTTTAAAAAATTGTTCAGATGGTACATTTGATCTGAGCTCACTTAGGTAGTAACAGTGGCTGTGTTAACACTATCAGGCCAATGACTGATCTTATATTCATTAATAGCACAGCAACACTATTTCAGGGGTTGGACTGAAGTGTGACACCATCAGTCAGTCACTTTTTTGCTTCTTTGGTTGCATTGTACGCAGTCTGAGATAACGGGTGGTTGCCAATCCTGTAAAAGTCTTTCAATGCTTTGCCATCCTCATAACGTCCCGTCCTCCAGCAATTTGTTAAGCCCGTTGCAGATTTTGGTGAGGTGGGGTTTGAGAGGCCCGGATGGGTTGTAAAGCTCGGTGAGGAGCTCAGGGTCAGCGTAATGGTTAAAGACGTGGTTGATGCGTCCGTGGGATTTTGCTGTGAGGTGAGTGTTTACAAGCTTCAGAAGCATGTCTCTACTTTCTTTCAGGATCTCTGACATAACCGCTTTGTCAAAGGTGAAATCTACCTGGAAAGGGAAAGAAGAGACAGGTTTGGTTACAAATAAGACTTTGTTCAGAACCACACCACCTGCTTTGTAGAAAGCTAGAAGCAGTTAATGCCTCTAAATGATCAGTTGACAAATAATTAACAAATAAATCGATTGCGATTTTGTAAAGGAAAAGTATCGAAGTGTCAAAGAAATGCTAACATGAATGCTTCAAAAAATACTTAGTTTACATTCATTGATACAATAACAAAATAATTAAAAGTTATATTAGTAAAACCACTGAAAGGAATGTTTTACATAATATGACTAAAAATGGCAAATATATTATTTATTAGTATTATATTTTCCATTATATATTTTTTGTCATTGTATTTTTTTAGTATTTTATATTTTTTATATTCTGACAAATGTGACTGAAAAATGTTTTTGTGCAATATGTATTTTATTTTATTTTATTTTTGTAATTTCCTGGATGCTGTCAGTGTTCAAAGTATGTGAATTATACTGTATACTTTTTTTACGTTATAGAACATAAACTCAGCAAATACTGCTTAAAGGTGTGAGAAGCATGTATTGCGTACCTCGTTGAAGCTGATGGCCGTCATGGCTCCCTGGTGCAGTTTCTTTTGGAAATCCTGGGCCATCTTTAGCTCCTCATCATTGAATCGATTGTGCTTGAAAAGGACAGCTATCTTCACCACTACTTTAATGAGGTCTTTCACCACTTTCTGGGCCTCTGAGCGGTTCCCAGTGTACTCCTTTGACACACGGTAAAGCTCATCTAGAATCTCGCTGCTGGTTTCATCGATGAACATCTGCACTGTAGTCTTGTTGGCCATTTGGCTCAGCATCTTTTTCTGGGCCTTGAGCACCATGTCCTTGGAGCTGAACGCCTCCATGTCTTAGAAAGGGGAAAGATCAATAGTAATTCAAGATGCTGAATATTTGTATTTATTTTTCGTTAGTAATACAGTGTGTTTTAAGTTAGCATAACCCCTCAGTAACTTAAAAGTATATAAAAAAATATATATACTAAAGATATGTCATTTAAAATGGCATATGCATATGATCTATGACATGTTTTGGTATTGTTTATGAAATATCCTTATGACTAATTGTGCATTTTCCCTTGTATTTTAATTCTGGTTGTGGATTGTCAGAGCTGGGGAAGTCCCCTTACAGTCTTACTTTAACCAGTTGTACATCAGGGAAAGCTCATGCCATTTAGGACCTCATCATTGCCCACACATCTCATAAACAACACTAATTGTTGTCAAGATGATGTGTCATCATATCCACCCTTCTCAGTGCTGCTCAGTGACATCCAAACATCTGTGATCAGTGTGTCTATATAACATTCAGTATTTTACCTAGTTTAAAGGAATAGTTCACCCAAAAATAGAATTTTAACTTCTGATGTAATCACCCTCAGGATATCTAAGATGTAGAATTTTTTTTTTCTTTTTTTTTGGAAATTTCCCCATTAAATTAAACAGCATATGGTGGTTAGGTATGTTTTGAAGCATGGCTGCTGGTTTGATCTGGTCCTTAGCTGGTTATGAGCTGGTCATATGCTGGACCTAAGCAACTAACTCCTGCTCAAGACCAGCTCAAACCAGCATCCTTGCTTCAAAACATAACCACTGACCTGATACCTGAGCTTATGCTGTTTTTTTTCAGCAGGGTTGTTCCTCCATCAGAACAGATATGGGGAAATTTAGCATTACATCACTTGCTCATCAGTGGATGCTCTGCAGTGAATGGGTGCAGTCAGAATTAGCTAAAAGAAATAGCTAAAATAATAATAGTTAAGTAATCCACATGGCTCCAGTCCATCAGTCCAACAAAAAATCTTGTCTGCTCACCAAAAAAATCAACCGATATATTTATTTCCTGATTCAGACAATACATAATTTTACTGGAGAAACCAATACTATGGATAAAGGACTTGTATTTTAGCTGAAAGCAATGGTTTGAATTTAAAAAGTATTTTCATGCAAATTCCTTTCAACTTCACAAGACTTAAACTTTTTTTTTTTGTAGAATAATTAAATGCAATGCTATTAGTTGAACTATGATTTGCATGCACATCCTGTATGCATTTAGGTTGTAGTCTCTGATGTCCAACACAGCATAGTTTAGCATTGCTTAACAGAGCGTATAGTCAGGAGAACGTGCAAAGACATGTATGAAAAAAAGAAATTCACTGCATAGTACTTACAAGTCCCCACATGAATCTGAAGATTGAACCATGATACAGGCATCTGTGTGCTTAGACATTTCTTCAGTGTATTGGTGCAATTTTTGAGGTCTTGCATATCTCCTTCATCAGATATTCTTGTCATTAGTGGTGATCTTTTTGTGCTGCATTTATTAAAAATCCTGTACTCTATAACTAATGCAATAACTGCAAAGTATATTAATGTCCAAATGACCTGCACTGTGTTTTTTAAAATGAATCAAGACAAGCCAAAAGTGATGTCATATCTCAGTGCTGCTATCAGCTTTTAAAATGAACCAACCTGATTACATTTTAATGCAGTTTAAGTACATTAGTACAGTCATTACATTCTGTGACATGGAACATCAAAACAACTATATTAATACTCATTTGAACAAATCTGCATGTTGTACACTTCTGTTAAACTGCGAAAGCAACATAATCCTAAGGTTTAACACAGCTTCTCCTTTATGAATCTAAACAGAGCAAAACTGATCTGGTGTTAAATGTTTCACTATATGTGGCTATTTAGATGCAAGTTTATTTTTTATAGAAAATAAATCTAAAATTTGTTTGGAATATATGGTTTCTTAAAACATCTGTTCTTAAACATCTGATTAAATCAGGCTTATGCTGGGCTTTTTCTTGTTTCTTGTTTTCTTAACAATTAAGTTTCTATTAAGTTTTCTCAAAACAAACTCTAATATAATATATAATATTATTTATTTTTTAAATAAGAAAACTGTTTATAAAACACTATTTAATAGAGTAAATGGTTAGCATTTTAATATTTGATTAAAATACATTAATACAATTAAATTATTATTTATTAGTAAAATTATAAATTAAATTATTTTAATGCAAATCGTTGTGCTCATGGATTTCTTCAGGGCCATACTGATTTCATTCATACCTGTCAAGACGAGATGAGCAAATTTACATTCATTTGATTATGACTTCTAACTTCTTAAAAAAACATCCGAGGCAATCTAAAGTCAAGCTTATTAATTAATTTGAAACCTTTTCACTTAGAATTAGCTGAAATGGCCATCTGTATCCCTCCTCATTGAAAGGTTTGTCACAGACAAATAAATATTTAGCATTCCTCAGATGACTTCAGCAAAAGCCTGAGGCTCTATGTGTGTGTAAATCCCAGAGGATTTACAGGATATGAAGAATCATGTTGTTTCTCCATCCTAAAGACCACTGTAGTCACCCTGTCATTACAAAGCAGCAACTCACAGCACAAACCCGTCTGACGGCACAGAAGAGACAGGTCAAAACCTGTTGCACAGGATTTGCCAGCCCACTGTTTTTTTCTTTTTAATTCAGAATGGTCAAACGTGACTTTTATGATAAATGTATATAAAATGAGAGTGTGGGAGTGGGAGCAATTTTTTTCTGAATGGCTCTAAATTAAAGTGATAGACTAAGACTAAGATACAAAGTGTCAGCTGGTCTCTTAGTGTCCAAACCCCATCTAAAACTAGCCTGGCAAACCAGTTATGATCAAGTTTTCAGCAGCGAGAACACATCCTAGACTATCTTTAGACAGCCATGTATTTCCAAAAAACCCCCAAATCTTTTATTTAAGCTTGTTGACTGAAGTGTGCCAGGTTAAGCTAGTTTAGAAGCCTGATAGGACATTAGACCACATAGACCAGCATACAAACACAACGCATGCTGGGCTTTTCAATCTGGCTTTCTCTAATAACAGGCTTTAATCATCATTGCTAAAAGAAAATCATTAAAGAATCATGCCTTAATGTGTCTGCCCAAAGTTTAAATCATTCCTATGCTCATCTACACAAACGTGTGTTTGGTGCTCGTTCTCAGTGTACCATGTGTTTCCTCATCACTATCTCCCCGCTGCACCTGAATAGTGAGGTCTGAGTATGTGATGATGTCACGTATTGTGCAAAACTCTCCTTATTACTCAATACTGCCTGTTTTATCACTGCTTATTTACTGCCATTTTCATTCTTTTCATGTGGTAAAAGTACAGTGTTGTTTTCTTTGTAAAATTAGCATGTGTGTGACTCATATGCATGTGTTTGACTCTCACTCAGCCGGAGAAGTTGTTTTTTTAATATGACCAAACAATGTTTAAACCTGACTATAAAGGAAGTGAAACTCTGGGCTGTTAGGCACAGCTTTTCCCCCGTTTTCGGTTAAACCCCAGACAGCTAATTTTTTCTGACACACGCTGCTACAAAAAGGTTTACATTAACTATCCAAAGCCTGATTTTACAGAGTTTAGGACATGGTTATGAGACATCACACTCTTTATTTCAGTAGAAGGTGTGTTTTCTTCACATTGCTGGCTTATAAAGGAAGACTGGACACTGTTTTGTTTAGAAAAGGTCCACCGGATGGAACAGAAACTATCCCAGTGTGTTTTAGATGTTTAACATGGGAGTGGTTGAACAGAAAACAAGTTTAATTATACTTGACATTATTGCCTACAAACCTCCATATTTCTTAAGCATACACTAATAAACGAAACAAATCCATAAAATTAAACTTTCACTTGTTATTAAATCAGAATGCTGGCATATTTTTTTAATTATTTAGTTTGCTTTAATCCACTAAAGTAACATCATCGCATGTGGACATGATCACAGCGCTCTCTGAGATGATGGAGGAGAGGGCAGAAGTCAAGACCAAGACAAACTCACCTGGCTTTTCTCTTGTTCACTCTCCCTCTTCTGTTCAGTCGCTCTGTCCTCCCTCTGCGCTCAGATCAGGTTGAAATCCAGCGTGAGAGTGATGAAAAAATCTCCTCAGACAGGTGAAATCAAAGAAAACTACTCCACAAACTCGGTCTTGTGCTCACACCACTGTAACAAGATAATTTGTCTTGTACTTCCTTGAGGGACTAAATGTATAAGACACACCCCTGAGTGCCCCCCCTCTCTCATCTATCTCTCTCTCCACCCTGTCAGTGTGTTAGTTGCTGACATGGTGTGTCTGCTTGCCCAAACAAGTGCAACCCTTATAAAGAATTCAGCAGTAATCCTGGATGTGGCACAGTGAAAAAGGAGGTTTTAGTCTCTTTGTGATCTTGTATGCAGCCACTGTCATCCTTGACACTGCTATGTTTCTCACTTAACTGTGTTTTTTATAAAAAAAAATAAAAAATACTTATCACTATATATATAGTGTTGTTGTTGCTGCTGCTGCTGCTTTCTGATCAGTGTTTCCATCTCTTCCTGCTTACAAAACCATGCATTCATTTTCAGTTCAATAATATTCTCACTTTGCATGGCTAGGACAGCTATTTGTTTACCCATCAAAAAACATACAGACATTTTATTGATTTTATGCAAATTGGATTACTGAATTGCTTTGCTTACAACTGCATAGTTCACAGATTTTTAGTTTGATATGTATTTACGATTTTTACTTTTAGCAAGATTCAGCTCTTTTTCTTTATATTATGAAGTTATTATAAACTATAAACTCAGTGCTGCTATCAGCTTTTAAAATGAACCAACCTGATTACATTTTAATGCAGTTTAAGTACATTAGTACAGTCATTACATTCTGTGACATGGAACATCAAAACAACTATACTAATACTCATTTGAACAAATCTGCATGTTGTACACTTCTGTTAAACTGCGAAAGCAACATAATCCTAAGGTTTAACACAGCTTCTCCTTTATGAATCTAAACAGAGCAAAACTGATCTGGTGTTAAATGTTTCACTATATGTGGCTATTTAGATGCAAGATTATTTTTAATAGAAAATAAATATAACATTTGTTTGGAATATGGTTTCTTAAAACATCTGTTCTTAAACATCTGATTAAATCAGGCGTATGCTGGGCTTGATAATATTTTTGTGGGTTTTCTATTAAGTTTTCTTAATAATTAAATTTCTATTAAGTTTTCTCAAAACAAACTCAAATATAATATATAATATTATTTATTTTTTAAATAAGAAAACTCTTTATAAAACACTATTTAATAGAGTAAAATATATTAAGAATTACAATAAATAATTGAGCATTTTAATATTTGATTAAAATACATTAATACAATTAAATAAAATTATTACAAAATAATAATATTTATTAGTAAAATTAAAATGATAAATTAAATTATTTTAATGCAAATCATGGTGCTAATGGATTTTTTTAGGCCCATACTGAGCTCATTCAAACCTGTCAAGATGAGATGAGCAAATTCACATTAATTTGATTATGACTTCTAACTTCTTAAAAAAACATCAGAGAGGCAATCTAAGGTCAAGCTAATTAAATAATTTTAAACCTTTTCACTTAAAATGAGCTGAAATGGCCATCTGTATCCCTCCTCATTGAAAGGTTTGTCACAGACAAATAAATATTTTTAAAACTATTTTAAAAATAAACTTTTTTCAGTGGTGTCGCCATTTATTTTATCTTATTGTAATGCTTCTCATCAAACTACTTTAAAGTTTTAATTGTTTGACAATTTTCACTTATGTAAATGCTCCCTAAAATGCCTTTGGTTTGTTTACTGGAGGCATTAGGGGATGTTTTCATCCTTTTATTTATATATATATATATATATATATATATATATATATAGATATATATATAGATATATAGATATAAAGATATAGATAGATAGATAGATAGATAGATAGATAGATATGTTAGAACTTTGTATTCTTAAAATTGTCCAGTGATGCATGAACCTTAAAATATTGTTAAATTAAAAGTGTAAAATATGCATGATAAAGTTTATTTCCAAAAGGCCACAAGGCTAAAAAATTAAGGAAACATCCTTCTACACAAACATCCTTTGATAACTGAACGTATTATTTTCTTAGGCAGCCAGTTATATTATATATTCCATTTTAAACACTATGCAAACACAGATTGTAACACAAATAGAGAAGTGAGGTCTGCCATTGGAAAGCTGGGTCAAACAAGCACTTTATTTGCCCTTTTCTTTTGTAAACTTCATTGTTTAGTCACTAACATTAGAAACAGCTGTACAATGAACTGGTCTTGTGCAATAGAAAGTCACCCTCATGTCTGTACATTAATAATGTCTATACTAAAGGCTGCTTATCTCTCTGCTATCTGAATGGAAACCATCTGGACTTAAGCTCTAATGCATAAAGACTACAAAAGGAATTGATGCATCTGGCTTGATTTGTGAAAGTTTTGTTTACAGTCTGTAATATTGCTTAGATCCATCACCTCAGCTGAATTCTCAAGCTATAGTAGTAGTAATACACATTTGTATGAGACTAGAATTGAAAGCATGACATTTGTGTTTTTCCGCAAAGCTGTAGCGTTCAGGCAAAGTAAGAATTAAGCTTGTCTCCAAGACAACAGACAGGAAGTGTCGCTTAAGTGGTTTCCTGATGGATTCCTCTTTATCACTGAATGATATCTGACATGTTGTGTGTGTGTGCATGTGTGTAATCTATTTCAGAGATAAAGCAATAAATACCCAGTTAGCTACAGTTTAATGAATGTAATGTGTTTTGGGATATTTGTGATAATGTAAATGTTATGACTGCCTTAATCAGGTAAAAAAAAAAAAAAAAAAGCCTTACATTTCCAGATTTCTGTTATATTTTCTTATTATATCATGTTCCTCATTTTTTTTTGTCTTTAGGCAGAGTTTGATGTAATATTGGCAAATTGTATTTGTGGCTTAACAGACTGAAATAGTTTGTTAAGTGGCAAGTATGTCATGTTAGTGTTTGTTTATCTTGTATCTCTGTGTTTACATGTGTGTGTGTGTGTATGCCTGTCTAAATGTAGGTGTATGTCTTTGGGTGTGCGTGTGTTCACATGCTATATTTAGGTCACTTGGTTTTATCTGATGTGTTCGCTCTTACTTGAGCAAAGTATGTGTTTCACAGCCATATTACAGCACTCATCAAATTATAAAGTCAAATGTAAACAATCACATTTAACATATAAGAGGTACAACAAACTCTTTGTTGTTACAGTAACCGAATGAATAGAGGGATTCAGCACTATCATAGTAAATATCTCTAACGTTTAACATAAATGTTGTAACTGTACTAATATACGCATTACAGACAGATACAAATCATGTGTGTTAATATTAATAAAACATTTAAATACAGCTATTCAAATAATGAGGAATTACTGTAGCAAACTGCACTTTCTGTTAGATACCCAGGCTTTGGATGACCTCTTTTATTTTCAATAGATTTTGGTTTCCTGTGTTTCCTTTATTTATCTAAATAAAGTATGAAGCATGAAAAACATGATTTATTTTCCACAGCCAGATTGTTCATTCACATTTATTCACTAAATTTAATCCCAGAATTTGCTACCTCAAATGCAGCTATTGGACCATTCACTATTTTATCAATCTCTCCTGGCTATTTACAGCATATTGCAGGCTGTGCTTCGCATAAGGAGGTTAGCTGGTAATCTCGAGTATTGATTTCTGAAACTGTGCTTTTTGCTGTTAAGCTTTGGAGCTGCATTCTCCTGGCTGCCAGCAGGGGGAGTGCTTTCCTGCGCATTAACAGAAGCGTCCTCTGCCTTCTCTCCGTTGTTATTCTGTGTCTTTTTAACATTTTCTTTATCCTGGGACTCATTGGTGAAAGTCTTTGGGTCTGTAGCGCCCTCTAGTGCTGGCATAGTGTCAGGGGGCACGTCAGTGGGAGTGGGTTTGCCCTCAGCCTGCTCCTCATTGTGGGTGTTCATGTTTGATGGGGAATGTTTACTGTTGGTGCACGTGGAACTAAGGAGAAAAGGCATTGAAGATGGAAGAAGACAGAAGCACAAGTGTTAAGACTATTTGTAAGGATTTCTGGAAAATATGAAAAACATGATGGATTAAAAAATATAATGTATTATCATGTTTCAGGCATCAAAAGAGTATTTTAAACTAACAAAAATTTCAAATGTGCATTTATGTTAGGCCCTCATATATTAAATGCTTGCTAAGAAGACCTGCACATGTTGTTTTGTATTTGTTGGTATGCTAGTGTTCCCACTAGGCCTTATGGACTAGCAAAAGTTCCTTAGTCAACTATTAAGCTTGTCCACCAGTTTTACCAGTTGTTTTTTCCCACCTGTTAGAATCTTCATCAGGGTGGATCACATAGTGTTGCATTTGAGTTGTGTTTTTCCAAACTCACCCATTTGAGCTTCTGTCTTCTGAATCTTTTTGCTCATTGCTATCGGAGCTCTGCTGGAGTCTTAAATGAGAGATCTTTGTTACTCTTCAGCCATAAAAATAAATAGCAAGCCTACCTCAGAGCACAACTTGTCTAGTTTTAACTCTAACCCTAATCAGACACACAAGAGCATGCTAATCAGTGCCAATCAATGTCTTTGGGATCATTAGAAAATCACAGGCAGATGACTTTGATTAATGTAGGAGCTAAATTCTGCCGTGCATTGGACCTCCAGGGCAAGATTTGAGGAACCCTACTCTAAGATCTTGAACTGGAGAGAGTGGATTAGGACCTTGCTCACCCTTTGAATTGGGAAGCACTAAGAGGGGGATAACTTGTGCCCTTAACAGAGTGGAGAGAACTTTTAGCACATATCCGTGTCTCAGTTTGAGGATGACTCTGCAGTCATTATGTCCAAACTCAAGACAGGAAGCACTGACTGACAGGTCTTGCAGGTTTCCCACTCGCTGGAACGATGCTAAAACCAGAAGGAGGGTGATTTTAAGCGACAATGTCCGCAAGTCGGCTGATTGGAGCGGCTCAAAAGGAGGATGTTGCAGGGCCCTGAGGACTATACACAAGTCCCAAGTAGGCACAACATGAGCAAGAGGCGTATTCAATCTCCGACTTCCCCTCAGAAACTTAGCAACTAGGTCCTTTCTGTTGCCTGACAGGCCAGCCATGAGATCGCGATTTGCCGTGATGGCTTCCACATATACTTTGAACATAGAAGGGGCGCAAGGTTTAGATGCCTTGGCGCGCCATTTTTCTTGGGAACGTGGAAGTAGCGGCTGTAAAATCGGAATCGCTGTTCGCTAGCGGAAACGATTCCATGGTTCCTTCTGCAAGCAGATTTTGCACTTCAGAACGGAGAACATGAGCACTATTGTCCTTTATGAATTTTGAATAATGCCTCCGCATTGAGGTGGCCTGCGAGCGAACAAGTAACCTCATTCTATGGGGCTGAAGCACTTAAACAGGAAGTGGCGCATAAACTGTGACAACTTATGTGCTGCATGAAGCATTTTGCAAATCTGTCAGGCAGATGGCGAGTGGAGGTGTGCAGCGTTTGCCTCTTCCTAAAGAGGAGTTTGCCATATCGTCTTATTCCAATGCCGTCAGAGGTTGGCAGGATTAGAAAAGTGTACACACACCAATAGGGGCGTGCCACATTTTGGTAAATTCATTGTGAACTTCTGGGTGAAATGGCACCGGTCTGTAGCAGAAGATTCGTTGACGACAGCCCAGTGTGCATCATTTGTCTAAATGGTGCAGGCAGGCTCTTCCAGAGCCAACCATTCTGTGCTGAGATTCTCCACAGCCTGGTGAGAATGTGAATCAGTTTGCTCTTTGTCAGCTCATAATAATCCATTTGGGAGAAGGGTGTCAGGATCCTCTCCGGAGTATGCCCAGTCTTCCAAATCTGAAGCTGTCAGTGATATAGAATCATAAGTGACAGCATTCTCCTATGATCTTCCTAAAAAGATCAAACTGCTTGTAGACAAGGGGCACTGATCCTGATGTGTAAACACATTGGTGGATCAAAGTGCTGCGTGAGACTCATGCTCTCGCAGTGAGAGCAGTCTGCCTCAGTGAGCAAAGCCTCAGTGTGGACATGGCCCAAGAACCAAATATATACACTACCGTTTAGGGTTTGGGGTCAGTAAGATTTTTTTGGCAAAGGATTTAACACTTTTATTAAGCAAGCATACATTAAATTGACATCAACTACTTTAGTAAAAAAAAAAAAAAGTGTCATGGGTTCCACAACAATATTAAGCAGCACAATTATTTTAGACATTGATAATAAAAAGAAATGTTTCTTGGCCTTTTTAGAATGATTTCAGAAGCAACATGTGACACTGAAGACTAGAAATGGCTGCTGTAAATTCTGCTTTGACATTGCATAAATAAAGTACATTTTAAAATATATTATTATAAAATTTCGCTATATTTTTGTTATACCACAGCCTTGGTAAAAAAAAAAAAAAAAAAAAATATATATATATATATATATATATATATATATATATATATATATATATATATATATATATATATATATATATATATATATGGTGTACACATTTTGAATGATGTACATAGTTTTAATGTGCTTAATACTGTTGATATTGTAAGTGAAGAAGATGATTAGGTTCATTATGTACTGTGGTACAGTACCTTAACAAAAATCTTTCCTCGTTCCTCGATGATGTATGTTTCATGCTCCAGATGGTCTTTGGTGGTCTGACTGAAGTAGATTTGCATGCCCTAGCTGCACAGAAAGCAAGGGATTATATATAGCTTTTTAATTAACTGCATTTTCTTTAAAATGAATTTAAAATTACTCATTAATATTTTTATTGCAAAATGAGACCATTTAGTTTAGTTATTAGAGGCTGTTCATTTTTCTCTGTACTGCATAAGATTAAAGGGTTGCAGTTGCTAGTATGTGATGCTGTGTGAGTCTGGGTGTACCAACCGACATGGATCTGGATTTTGTCCCTGGTGGAGGGGTCTTTTTCGTTGATTAATATAGCTCAACATGTCTAGAGCCATGTCTCAGATGTGGTGGGCATGGAATGTGGTCTTATTGGGCACACATGCCACAACCATGTAGGCATCCCTAATGGTCTCCACCTGAGGGGGAAAGAACATTTGTTGCCATTTCACTCAATTTTGAAAGAATGATGGTAAAGATTAAAAGATCTTAATTTAAAGAAATATTTAGTAGTAAAAAATAGGGACGTACTGATATAAAGATTCTAGCAGATACCACTAAGCTGATTTTTTTTTAGTTTTTATATTCAAAATGCTCTGGTTTCTCATCCGAAATATATATATAAAATATTTTTTTATGTCATGGTTAATAATAAAACCTTTAAAGACATTTAATGATACATAATGTATAATAGATGTATATCCATGCTGTTCAACTTACAGTACTATTCATCAAAAACCATGAAAATATGTATCATGGTTTCAGCAAAAATATTAAGCAGCACAACTATTGTGTTGATAATACTAATATGATTGTTTCTTCAGAACCAAATTAGCATATGATATCTGATGGTCCATTTTTTAGCAAATAAATCCAGCCTTAGTTAGCAGAAGAGACTTCTTTCAAAAACATTTTAAAAAAAATCTTTTTAACATTCATATTTCCAACATCAACTGATATGTATACTTGTAAAAAAAAAAAATCTAATATAGGCAGAAAAATGATATATTGTGCTGATATATTGTGACTTCCTTGTAAAGAAAAAGCAGAGGACTCTCTTGAAGGTCTTTAAGGTCAAAGAACATGCATTAGAATCTATTCTGTTGTGTCAAGTTGCTTTCGTTTGAGTTATGTTACCTTATAAACATTGTGTTTCTCGCTGAGTGTGTCAAAAACGATGTAGATCTCATTTAGCATGTCCACCACCTTCATGGGGGTGATGTGGATCCAGATCTCATTAAACTTCACCACATCAGCGAACAGGATGGTGACGTCTGGGTACACCTGGAGAGAGATAGCAGATCAAGAACGCCACTAATAAACAGCCGGACAGCATTGCAGAAAAAACAAAAACAAAAAAAAAACAGACTGCTTTTCATTGTATTTTGTTATCTCTCTTGAGATCTTGATAGTGTTTAAATCACAATGGTCTGTGTAAAAAAAAAAAAAAAAAGTGTACTAAAGCCAACCATTTTTCCAGTCAGTCAATATTTAGGGAAATTCATGTGAATTGTGTGTTTAATGGGTGGGTTAGTGTGAGAGTGTGTACCTGACATGTCTCCAGAGCTGTTATTCCCTTGCGGAGACTGTCCGCTACTGCTTTGGGGATCATGGCGAACAGCAGGGAGTCTCCTCTCTTCTTCTCCTCATCCAGCTTTTTAATGATCTCCTGCAGCTGTGCATACTTCTACTGCTCCTGTAGGTGGCACAGTGAGAGTTCAGCCTGTCATTTGCATATTATTTCTAGATGCATAGACACAGCTAGAGACTTAATAGCTAGAGACACAGCTACTCGAGTCAGTCCATGGCAGAAATTCTGCTACATAACTCCTTTTATATAAACTGAAATAAAATGTGTCTCTTTGGTTATGGATTACAATATTTGTAAATCTAGATTTTGAGCTCGGTGGCATCAGTGTGGCAATCATACCTGGTCAAGTGCCAGTTGCAGCTCGGCTGATTGCTGTGTTCCTGCCAGGATGAGCTCTCTGCTGGAGTCGTGCAGATTTAAATCATTGACGTAAACACCCATTTTTATCATGTCCTCCACTGTCTCAATACTGTACAAAGGAGAATACGTTTTAACCCAGACTTAAACATTTTAGCTATAATCTTACATCTGTTATAATCTTATAATCGTACATCCTGTGTTTAAACTGTATATCTGTATCTACAGATCTGACAATTGTAGACTCATTATTACACTATTTAAAGGTGCCATATCTATTTGTTATAATTATTTCTTTTATTTATTGTTGATTTTAAGGACATATTTGTTTGCTCTTGAACAGTGAACATTTTTTTCTGCAGTATTGGACTATGTCCATTGTAAAACAAAACTAGTCTCAGAGGTCTTTTAAAACTAAATAAGGACATTTCTGGGATTAGGGAAATTTTTATATTATAAACAGACCTCAGGATTAAACTAAATGGTTTAAGAGTGCAGGATTTGATACCTATGAAATGACTTGGCAGAGAAGCCTTGATTGTCAGTTTTATGTGACCATAACTAAACTGCTGTTTTCCATTAGCTTAGGGGGCAATGTTGTAAACACGTGAGATCATGAGAGCTTACATGGGAGTTCCTAGAAAGATGAGCGAGTCCCACTGAGGGACATACTTCATCTGGCCCTTGAGGTGGAGAGGCTTTTTAGGGGGCTCCCGCATGTCTTCAAATATGGTTTCACTGAGTCAAGTTTAGTTTTCAAAACGGAATAATGATTGCTATTTCATAGACTTGATACAATTTCTTGTTGTTTTCATGCCAGTTTAGCTTATGAAGAGAATCACTTTTAACCGGTGACAGTCTGAAAAGCCAGCAGCTCGATGTCCTCTCCTCCACAATTATTTGAGCTGTTGTACTGAGTCAGAGAGCTGCTGTATTTCTGATCCGTCCCCTTCATTTCCTCCATCACTTTAATATCTGAGAGAACAGCAGAGGCACAGTGACACAAGTCAGCATGAGATGTTTTAGGATATTATCTGCTTTAATCTGAGGCAAGACGTTTTGGGTGTGAACTGTCACATATCTGATTTTAGATGTCTAAGGTTCTGATTGGTCAGTGTGGTTTCACGTCATCTTTCACAAAGATTTATTTACACATTGGTTAGTGTCATACTGTACAGTATAAGAGTGTATATGGCTTTGAAAAATCTCCATTTTCATAAAAAGTTTACATTTAATGTATCTAAAATGTCATATGGTGTAACCATTGTAAACAAACAAACAAACAAACACTATCAACCATTTGGGGGCAGTTTTTTATGTTTCTGAAAGATGTCTCTTATGCTAAGTTGCTTTTATTTGATAAAAAATACAATAATATTGTGAAATATTATTACAATTTTAATTCTCAGCAGCCATTACTGCTGGCTTCAGTGTCACATGCTTCAGAAATCATTCTAATATGCTGATTTGGTGCTGAAGAAACATTTCTCTTTATTACAGTAAAAAAAAAAAAAATAGTTGTGCTGCTCAATATTTTTGTGGAAACATGATAAAAAATATTTTTAGGATTCTTTGATGAATAGATTTAATTTATATTTTTTATATTATAAATAAATTATTTAATATTAAAACTTTTGTAATATTATAAATGTCTTTATTCCAAAATTTGTATTACAGTAATTTAATGGTTCTTTGCTAAATAAAAGTACTTTTCCCCCAATAAATAAATAAATAGATTGAATGGTAGTGTATTTTTAAAGGTAAAAAAAAATTGTATTTTTGATAAATTATTGGAAATACATAGATCAATTATTTAACGTCACATCACTCACTTAAAAGAAACAAACTACTATGGATATTTTGTTTTCAGCTGCCAATAAGAGTTTACTGACATATTTGACCAAAATTCCACAGATTTACTCCCCAAAAAACTGCTTAAAAATTGTAAAAACATTCAGTTTTGGCTTCACAATTACTAATTTACTGTACCTCTCTCTTCCTTTTTGGGTTTTTCACTCTCATCTTTCCTCTCTGGTTCTTCTTTGCTGAGTTTAGGGATGTTGGCCTTCTGTTTACTCTCCACCACAGCCTTAGACAGCAGTTCAAACACATTGTTGAGATGAGTGTAGATCTGAAAGAGCACACACCAGCACAACGCTTTTTCAGGACTTAAAAGCCAAGATTAAGAAAAGAAAGCATAAACATATTTTTAGATACTTTCAAGCTGCGTTGTCTTTGGATCTGTTCCCCTCCTGTTTACTCACATTATCCCAGCTGAATTCCAGCATGGGTCGCACCAGAGTAAACTCCTCATTGACCTTTTTGCCCTACAGATCAGAAAACACCTCTTTCCAACCATCTCCGATCCGATACATGGTCATGTCTCTGGGGAATATCACGCTGAAGGGGAACATGTCAAAAAAGATTCCTCGCTTCATGGGCAGTTTCTCATAGCCTGGAGCTGTTTTCTGCTGGGGCATACGGTGCTTAAACGTAGCATTGTCAAAATTAATCTTGTACACCTTCAGAAAGAGAGTGAGAAGAACAGAAACGTGAGAAATAAAGAATAACAGAGCACAGAGAAAGGTAAATGTTTGGACTCCTACCACATATGTCATTTTCTCTGTTTCAGCTCTTTTGACAGAATCTCCACCTCAAGTTCTGCTGTATGTGAAATTTAAACACACTGGCGCTACAGACACTGTGGACTGAACAGTTTTCATTGTGTAAGATCTAATCAAATCTAAGCTTTACTTTCAGATTATTATTTTACCTCCCACATCTCTCAAGATATTAATATACATTTTCAGAAAGAACACGTACAAAGGTCACCATTAAGCTCATATGGTAACTGTTCAAAGAATAATTGCTGAAAAGTAGAAAACTATTATACAGTTTTTGGAATGTAAATTATATTAGTTTGGGTTGGGTGAAATCAGCCGGAAATCTTAGTACTTGACCCGTAATAAATATTATTAAACAGATCTCTGCCCTTGAATTTACATTAGTGGTGGCAATTTTTCCAATGAACATTTCAGTAGGTTACTTTGTTATACCATTAGGTGGCAACTATCTTTATAAATGACATTGATTTAAATCAATTTAACGGAATCATTGAATTACTGAATCATTCATTCCACTGATTTGTTCAAAACATGGATTCATTCAGGAATGAAGCAAGTGATTTGCTTGCTATGTGAATGCTATGTGAATCAATGAACCATTCATTCAGTTAAATCATTTAGTGCCAAACATCACTACATGTTTCTCTGAGATGCTCAGTGGTTAATTTAGCTTTGGCCAATTTTGAAACATTTGCATTGGTGGAGGAACAAAGACCCAACAAAAAACCCTGAGCTTATTTTTTTCAGGACAAAATGGTAGTGTATACCTAAATGAGTACCTGTCAAACACAGAGTCTACCATGTTTGAAAATCACCCTTAAGATCCTGTCATAGCTATAGTTTCCTATCCTCTTGACCATGTAGACCCCGAAAGCGTACATCAGCTCATCATGAGTCTTTCCCAAAACCTCTCCCGCTGCCTTTGCCAATCTTAAAATCAGATTATCACTGGAATAGCAAACACCAGCATTGTTAAGTGATCCAGATGCAATCTATGGCACTTCATTTATCAGATATGCGACTCTTGGGACTTACTTGTACATCTGGTGTCAAACAAATTTGAGGTGCGGGATCTCCGCTCTGGCCTCGATTAGCCTTCATACGTCCTCTCCATATGATTCATTAATGTAGTCATTCACTGCTTCCAAATACAGGCCATACATCTTCAGGGGGCTTGGAACCTCCACTACACTTCCCCAGAAATCTGATGAGCCTGCAGAGAGCACAATATCTGGATCTGAGATGCTTCAGTGACATCAAGAGGCTTTTAGTTAAGCTTTTAGATGGGAAAAATCAATATAATGCCCAAATAGACAAGGTGCATAAACAAGCTGAGATTTATAGAGGACTTGAAGATGTAAACATATAATTCATCTCTGATATGATTAAACTGTCCAGTTTTAAATATTTTAGTTTTCACATTTTTGCAGACAATTTTGTGTGAGAGCGTCTGTGTTGCTTATTCATGCTCTTTTTTTTGTTGTTGTCTATTTGTGTAAAATGCTGTTTTGTTTGATCGATGAGTTCTATATAATATTCTGTGCTGTTATAAACCATCTCCCCTGTGACACGCTATTTAAAACCCAACATCCTCTATAACCCCTATATTAATGTAAAAAAAAAAAAAAATATATATATATATATATATATATATATATATATATATATATATATATATATATATAAACAGATAAAACAGTCTATAATACAAATGAACACCCAATTTGATTAAACTAATAGCTCAATAGATGACAGAGGAGTAAGAATATGTATGTGGCTTACCTGCAGACCCTCAGTCCTCTGTATTAAGTCAGAATTTGGCTAAAGCAGAACCTTCTCTCTCCCTCTTTCTCTCTCTTAGTCTCTCTCTCTCTTTAAACTCCTGTTTTTGACACCTGAAGCACTTCATACTCCTTTCTGTCAGGACAATGGCCACACAGGCGAAAACAGGACAGCAGGTGTGTGTTTGTGGCAGGTGCTATTCAGTACTTGCATGCATGGTCACCTTTCTCCTTATCATTAAAATTTGTTTCTGTAAATGAACTATAATTCTGAAGTTATCCACTTTTTATTTGAGATTTTTTTTTTCCTATAATGAACCTGCTTTCAAACACACAAACACACACGCACACACACAAATTACTTATTATTGACTTCAGTTGTTTTGTTTTTTTTGTTACTGAGCTATGATATCTCCTATCCATTGTGGAATCATTAATATTGTCATTAAGGCATGTTTTATTATGTTGATGAATCTACTGTCATTCATTGCGATAGCCGAGGATTAAAATATAATTAATATTATGCATTTCCGTCTTTAAAACATATTGGATAAGAGAATTAGAAAGAGATTAATAAAAAGAGTATTATGAATGAAACCTATTATACAATGAATATAAAAACTGTACTAACCTAATATAAGTACAGGAAATTCATGCATACATTCTGTATTTATGTAGGATTTTAACGTATTGAAAATTGCACATATATGTCAACATTTGAGTAGATAAATAATAATATTCCAGTTATTGTAAATCATTTTAAAGTAAACAAAAGATCTAATCAAAAACGTATGAATTATTAACTTCCCCCTCCCTCTCCTCGAATTGTAAAATGGTCAATGAAAGCAGATTCTTCTGTTGTCCCTCTGTGTATTACTTTAATTATCCGCTAGGGGCCACTGTTGACGCATCGCCTTTATTGACTCAACCCTGGAAGCAGCAAAACGTCTAGGCTGTTGCTCTTGACTATCAAACGACTTATTATCGATGATTTGCAACGCAAATAAATAACTTGCATCATATTTATCCTGTATATATATATATATATATATATATATATGTGTGTGTGTGTGTGTGTGTGTGTGTGTGTGCGCGCGCGTGCGTGTGTGTGTCAGTGCTCGCGAGCGTGTGACATATACGCGCATCTCGTGCTTGACAGTGCAATTAGTGGTGTGTGTAGAACGGACCGGAGAAGCGAGAATTATGTTCCTATAGCTTCCTCACGAGCCAATAATTAGCATGTCTTTGTTTCCAGTCTCCCAAGGAAACCTTTTCAGCACCTCTCTCTCTATGATTTATTTGAATAATAAAAAAAAGGTCATATACAAGTCCAACAGGTACTACTTGTCTTTCTAATTTTTGTTAATTTCTTTATTTCTCTGCATAACTGTACAGTATAAGTTACAGTAGGTCATAATGTCAGTGATGAACATTAGGGTTTAATTTTTAACAATAAATTGTATCCCCCCCCCCCCAAGGAAACTTATGTTTTCTTGTTTTACACAGACATGTGGGAATATGATAAAAAGTTAAACATTTTACATATTAAACAGTGGCATATTTTATATTGCACATTTAATTTGTGTTTTTAGATATTGTTTGCAAATACATGTTTAATCTCAATTTTAAATTGTTCAAACGTATGTACTCTTCAATTCTATTTGATTGTATAATAATAATAAGCTATTTTAATAATAACAAGTTAGTTTTAGTATTTTGTTATTGTATCCATGAGAATATGAGAAATTAACTTTCAACCATAAACCTTCCTGTTATAAATATTCAGTTAAGTATGTGACAACTAGCGCCAATCTCCAACTTATATTCAAATGATTTCTTTGAGACATTGTCTCCAGAACCTTCTCATGTTTTCATCCAGCGAGATACTTTTACTCTTGCCTCTGAGGATTATGCATAACGAATACCTCGATCATTTGTTTGCATTAGCATTTCAGTTTTGTGAAATCTTTCGAAAATCCCATGTCAGTCTATCTGTGAGGCAAATCAGGAGCTCTCAGAGGAGCTATGAAGCCGTGTGTGTGTGTGTGGAAGTTGAATGCAGCATATGTGAATGTGTGTGTATGAATGTGTGGGAGGACAGCATGCTTATGGTTGCAAAGCCAATGCTCTGCAAACCTCTGCAGAATTTATGTTTTATTCTTATGGCGGGTTAAGGAATTACATAAATCATGTTATTGATTTGTTGTTTTGTATGTAATGAAGTAAGAAAGTTGGAATAATTTTGAGACCTGTACATCTCTCCAGCACTCAGCTGGCACTGTGAACTTGTGTGCTTGTGTAATGACACGATTTTATGTTTGTCAGCCTGCATGTGTGTTGCTACTTCACGGCTCAGTGATGGATGAATCGTGTTTACATCACATAAAAAATATGACTAATGCACGTACATGGCTGCACATCCTGTGGTCTGACACTGATGGATTTCACTGATGGATTTCATGCATAATAAGGCCAGACGCTTTCAGGACCAGTAGTCAGAGGCAAGAATGCAAATACCCCCATTATATCTAATATGTATTCACTCATAAATGTTAATTCAATGAGTGTGCGTATTTACCACTAGAATGACTCCATGGAAATATTGCCACATTTTCAAATATGAACTCAGTATTTGGCAAATCATTTGTGTGGTCCCTGTAGATAGGATTGAGTCTGCAGCTTATTTAATAGGAACGTGACCATACAAAGGAAATGTGGATAATTCACACGTTGTGAAAATGGAAATTTCTTGGCAGACAAGCCTGAAGCCATTATGCCCCATAGATGAATCCTGAATACCCATCTGCATCTGTTTCCTATTTCTCCTCTTTCTTTCTTCCCCCTCTCAATTCGCAATTCTCACTGAGACCTTAACGTTCTTGTCTATCGGGCATAATTTTATCTACGGCCGCAAGGGGTTATGTCTAACCACACAAGCAGTTCAAACTTCTATGATGACTTCACTTTTAGCTCAAAAGCCAAATGCCTGTTGTCACAGGCCGGCTCATAGCCCGTGGCAAAAATGAGGGGACACAAACAAGTATAGGCCACTTTACTTTATTGTAAACCAAAACTATTAACTTTAACCAAAGAAAAAGGAATGAGGTGTGAGAATGTCATAATGTAAGGTGTGTGTAAAGTGCATGGATGAAGGAATCTGTGTGTGTGTGAACATGACTGAGTGGAAACTAAGTAAAACTATAAAGGAACAAACGAAACAGGATCATACCTGGAGGAACAGAGAGAGAGAAAAGAGTGATTAGAAACAACTTAAATACCCTGAGCCCAGTTGGCTCCAATCACTAACGACCCACCTCTGCCTGCAGGAGAAACCGCCCCTGCAATGCAGAGGAGGGGCCGTGACACCCCCCTCCTTGAAATGAGGGTCCCACCCTCAGCCCAAAATTTGGCCCAACCCATTTAAAACAATCCAAAGTCCCCCCCCCCCAAAAAAAAAAAAAACAGTCCAGACTCCTAGCAGTCGCACCGTGTCCTCGGCCTGACTGTCCGCCCCTCAAACTCAGAAGCCCTGGTACATGGGGAGCAATTTAAGAGAAAAGAGGCACAGACAGCCCGCAGGGGTCATCAGAGAGAAAATACAAACTAGGTTAAAGGAGCACGGGACAGAGCATCAGCAATAATATTATCCTTACCACTTATGTGTCTAATTTCAATGTTGAATGGTTGCAGGAACAAAGCCCAACGCATTAGGCGCTGGTTGGGATTTTGCAAGGACTTCAGAAAAATTAGTGGGTTGTGGTCAGTAAACACAGTTAAAGGGGTCAAACCGGAACCAACATAGACCTCGAAGTGCTGTAGAGCCCAAATGAGACCTAAAGCCTCCTTTTCAATTACATAATAATTTTTCTGATACTTATTAAATTTCCGGGAAAAGAAACTGACTGGACACTCCACATTGTCATCATTTTCCTGGAGAAGCACAGCCCCGGCACCGATTTGACTGGCATCTACCTGCAATTTGAAAGATTTCCCAAAATTTGGTGCTGCCAACACGGGTGCCAAACACAAAAGAGCCTTAGCTGCATCAAATGCCTCTTGACACTGGGTGGACCAGATAAATTCAGCCTTGGCCTTCAACAGGTTGGTCAGTGGGGACACTACTACAGAAAAGTTTTTACAGAAAGCACGGTAGTACCCCGTCATTCCCAGGAAGCGCATCAGTTCTTTCTTTGTGGAGGGCCGTGGAAATTGCTTTACAGCCCGGACCTTGGCTTCCACTGGACGGACAAAACCCTGACCAACAACCTTCCCTAAGTATGCGACCGTAGCCTTGGCAAACTCACATTTTGCCAAATTAATAGTCAACCTGGCCCACACCAGTCTTTCGAACAAGGCTTGCACTCTCCCGATATGCTCCTCCCAGGAGTCTGAATAGATGACCACGTCGTCCAAATACACAGCACACCCTTTCAGACCTGAGACCACCCGATTCATCAGCCTTTGGAAGGTGGCTGGAGCATTCCTCAAACCAAAAGGCATCACTGTATAAGAGAACAAACCAGATGGAATTATAAAGGCAGCAATTTCACAGGCTCTTTTGGTAAGCGGTACTTGCCAATAACCTTTTAAAAGATCAAATTTGCTAACATACTTTGCTGACCCAACTTGATCAATACAGTCCTCCATCCTATTAAGAGGATAAAGGTCTGCTTTAGTAACATTGTTAACTTTTCTATAATCAGTGCAGGGTCTGAAAGTGGAATCAGACTTTTTGACCAGAAGACAGGGTGAAGCCCAATTCGAACAACATGGCTCAGCAATACCATTGTCCAACATATACTGTACCTCTGTTTCCAATTGCAGTCTCTTCTCCTCAGATACACGATAAAATCTCTGTTTGATAGGCTTAGCATCTCCGATGTCAATGTCGTGCTCAATTAAATGGGTTTGCGATGGAGTATCAGAAAACAAAACAGGGTAGTTTCTGATAAGCGCTACCAATTCATCAAGTTTCTCAGAATCTAAATGATCTACCAAAACCCTAAGGTTTTGCAAAGTCTGGGAATTTTTCAACCGGCCTTGCAAGACCTCATCAGAAACCCTAACGACCTCCTCTTCTCCCCCCTCCACAAAGCTAAAGCCACAAGATGCAGTGACGGGAGCCGCAGTCAACGCTGACCTCACCACTGGAGTACCTTCAACTTTGCTTTGATCATGGGAGTGATAACATTTTAACAGATTCACATGGCATAATTTAGAGGACTTCCTATGACCAGGGGTTTCAATAAGATAGTTCAAATCTGACACTTTGCGCAACACAGTGAAAGGACCAGAGTATTTTGCCTGAAAAGGTGAACTTACAAGAGGCAAAAGAGCGAGTACCTGATCACCAGGACTAAACTCGCGCAGCTCAGCCTGTCTGTCATATCTTAGTTTCATTTTCTTTTGAGAACATTTTAGTTTCTCTTTCGCTAGTTCACCCGCCCTATACAACTTCAGCCTAAAACCATTTACATAGTCAATAAGGTTCCGAGGAGGTTCCTCAGGCAAACAACCATCCTGCAGCACTGCTAAGGGCCCACGCACCTTATGACCAAACACTAAGTCATTTGGGCTGAACCCTGTGCTCTCCTGCACTACTTCGCGAGCAGCTAGTAGCAGCCAAGGTAACCCCTCCTCCCAATCTGCAAACAGTTCTGTACAGTATGAGCGAAGCAAGGACTTTAACGTTTGGTGAAAATGTTCCAAAGCTCCCTGGCTCTGAGCATGGAACGCAGTAGACTTATTTTGTTTAACTTTAAGCTGTTTGAGAACCTGCGCAAATAAGTGTGGAACCCATTTCCTGACCAACAGCCCATCAAGAAGAAAATAACACTGAGCACTATTCCTCACCACTGAATCAGGAACCGCTTTATCAAACAAATCCGCCAAGGTAGTATCTACCTTTTGCTCAGCTATCAGTGAATCTCGAGAACTAGTCAACTGTTTGATTTGTAGTTTAACTGGCAACTCAAGGCTTTCTGGCTTACTCTCAACCTCCTTATGTGAGACAGAACGAGTAACAGCACAAACTGGAAATACCTCCGGAGACACAAAGCTGCAATCTGGAGATACCTTTGTAGGGGGCACTGAATCTTGCTTTTTAAAGATGTTTATTTTGCCATCTGCCCACACCTTACTACCTGCCAAGTCATTCCCCAAAATCATATGGACTCCCTCTACTGGCAACTGGGGTCTAACCCCAACAGCTACATCACCCTCTACCAAACCACACTTCAGGGTAACATCATGTAAAGGAGAAGAGAATGGAACTAAACCCATGCCACATACCATTATACAACTGCCAGAATCAGACTCCTTACAGAACGGCAAAACAGATTCCAAAATAAAAGAATCTAAAGCCCCAGTGTCTCTTAAGATCTTAATTGGAACCTCTTGGTTGCCATCTACCAGGGACACTACACCATCTGAAATAAAAGCTGAAAAGTCACATTGGGAAGACTCTGAACCAAACTCAACTATTGGCTGAAAAAGCTCACCATGGTGATCAGAGGCTGTAACAGGCACTGCCAACAGAGCAGATTTAAACTGACCTAACTTTGATTTAAGTAGAGGACAATCTTTCTTCCAATGTCCTTCAACTAAACAATAGCGACAGGTATTAACATTAACTGGTGCTTTAGGGCCCCCAGAACCAAACTTCTGAGGCCTTTGGAACGAAGCTCCAGAAAAAGATGATCTATTCCTAGGAGTAAAGTTATTTTTATAAAGCACGTCACTGTTTGACTCAAAATGACTCTTATGCGTTAGCCTGTACTCATCTGCAAGGACTGCTGCATCACTTGGAGACTTAACCTTACGTTCATTAATGTATATTGCTTCCGCAATACGCTCAAATAAAGTAAAATATGTATCTGGATCTGACTCATCAAATTTAGGCAACAAACGAAGATTCTGTGAAACATCAAACTGTGGTACTTCTGGTCTATTGGCATTTCGCAATCGCGCTATTTCTAACTGCATTTGCAACAACTCCCTCTGCTGTTCAAAAGTTAGTGAAGGGCTAGATTGAAAACTCGCACCCTCACTACTAATAGACTGACCCCCAAGAACACCTACTTCCCTCAGACCCTGCTTTAATCTCTCTTTAACGGTCTCCTTAAGTTTTTTTATCAGCAATCTCAATCTGATAATGGTCAGCAATTTCAAGTAACTGTTCCTTAGTACACATCTCTAAACCGATCTAAAAGATCAGTTTTGTAATTTAATATTTTTTGATTATTTTAAAATTAGAGCATATGAAAGGCACATAAGTAAATAGCATCATTTTAGACCTGCTTAAAAAATGTAAGTTAATATTCTGCATTGACTTATTCAATGAAGTTTTGCGTATACCTGTGAGATTAACAGGGGAAATCTGTAGATTTTTTATGCTTAGTTAAATGGATCACAGTTTTCTTTACAACAAAGATTGTTAAATACTTTGGGAAATCTATTACAGTTGTACTGGAACATAGCATTCTTTAGTTTGCGTTCAGGGTGTTAGGCCCCCTAAAACTGAATGAATGTACAATGTACAAGCTCTAACTTCAGTTGCTTTACTGGTATTTCTCAAACTAAAGATCAAAGATCATCACAGACTTTTAGAACATGTAGTTTAGGAAACAAAACTCTCAGTGAAATCAGATTTGATGAAAGAAGTTTTTGACTAAATGAATATTAGATCTAACTAGAATTAAAAGTTAGTGAACTAACTTTGATGTTGGCTTGGCCATCTTGGCCATGGAGCAAAAGAGCCAAAGTACTTGTGTGCCCAACATTGAGTTGCCCCGCTGCAAAATTAATACACATAATAATGCCATAAAAAAATACACCTGCAACAGTCTTTTTCCATGCTCCCTTGCTGTTTTCTTTTTTTAAATAAAAAGCCTGGGCTATGATAACAGCTATGACAGGGTTGTCTAGCTGGATGTGAAATAAGTCATGCCTATTTTTCTCGTGTATGTATTTCACAGTCCTGCCACCGTTGCGTTGTGGGCAACGACACACAAGATTACTGAAACAATGCATTTTAAATCAAGGAGATCATAAGGGGTCCAAGCACAATGGTTTGTATAGATGATGCAGTTACACACTGTTTAAAATTGTTTAATTTGTACTGTATGTTCATTCTATTTATTTATTTGTGCTATTTACATAATGTTTACTTTTTTTAAGTTTGTTTTTGTTAATGTAAAATAGCACTGCATAGTCTTCACTGTAAAATAAAATACACAATCAAACCAAAATGTATTCAGACACCTTCAACATTTCTCACATAATCACAGTTTATTTGCTGTAGTTTAGAAACTGGTAATAATATATGACAATAACTCAGAACAAATTCATTTTGATAATTTCGGATAACTTTGATAAAAAGATATGTAATGGAATCAACCAAAACTTCAGACTGTCAGTATGACAATATTTACACAACTATCAATACTTTGTTGAACAGTTACCAAGCAAGAAATGCTTCATTTGGTTCAGTCTGTGGTGTGAAAAGGTTGCATTAACAATTAAAGAAAGAAACACTTAAGCAAAACATGGGCAGGTCCTTAATTATTATTTTTTTAAATCAATTTCACTGGTAGCCTACTGTATGAAGAATTAGTGGGTATAATATTTCACAGATCACTATTTTGCCATACTCACTTACATAAATGAACTAGTGGCCTGCACCCACTAGTAAAACAATTCTATCTTATTTTTGGATTGACTTTGGATAAATTCTTGTACTACAAGGTAATTCAGTCAAGAGCAGTGAGTGATTTACTTTCATTTTCATACATTAAAGACTCTCACAGCAGAGCTAGTAAATTAGGCGCGGTCCCTTTAAGAGACAAACGCATCCATTATGATCATACACATCCGATGTTTTTTTTTTTGCAAATCTTTACTTTCACTTAAGACATAACCACATACTTATTCGAACACACTTTCCAACACGGGTATTTCGACATATTTTGTATGTATTTGTTGTCGGTACAAAAGCAAGAAGACTTTGAGACGCGTCTCTGCTTGCTCCCTGAACAACACCGCGCTGCTGAATTGAGCTCTTTTGCTTTTCGCTCTTTTTTCTGTTTATTTAAACTGCGATTTGAATTTGTTCGTTCAGGTCCATGAGGAAGTGAACGTCCTGAACGACAGCTCTGTTCAGTGTTGCTGTCCCTGTCCGCGATACGCGCGGCTCTCTCTCGTGCATACGCGCCATCAGCTGCTCATCAGTTCAGTTTCCCGCAGCGCGGGGCTGAAGCCAACTTGATGTGTTGAATGCTCGGAGCACGTTATAAAACGTATTCTTAAAATACACATTTCTGTTTTAATAAATGGTCATATTAAATCATAGCATAACACATAAGTAGGTACAAAAATAATCAGTGATGCATGCGACCCTTTTGGTCTCAGTGTAGCTCCCTGCTTTACCATGTTATGCAACGCTGAGCAATTGCTGCGACGTTAAGCCTGACAGAGAAATCTCACAAGCACATATAAACACTCATTTTCATATGTGTAATATATTCTTCTAATTGTTTTGTGCCGTTTCGCTGCAGTGTTTTAATGTGAAAGGCTGTAAATGTGTACTTCAAGTGTTCAGACATCGCGAGCTCATCTGTGACGTTCAGCATGATGATTCAGTTAGAAACCAGCTAAGACCAGCGTGACAGTGGCCAAAACTACTTTAAAACCATATAATATATTATTCTAATTGTTTTGTGCCGTTTCGCTGCAGTGTTTTAATGCGAAAGGCTGTAAATTCTCTGTGGACTTCAAGTGTTCAGAGAAATACATCGCCAGCTCGCGAGCAGTTGGCTGCCGCGAATATATAATGTTATTACTTTAAACAGTTCAGAAACATCTGAATTTAGCTCTTGGTGTGTTCTAACGTGTGGATTGCATGTAATCGCTTTTTAAAAGGTCTTAAATAAGAATGAATTCGCTAGTTCTCGGCTCCGTGTAGACAGCCTGGGCTGAGCAGCAGTATTTTTAACCAGTTTAAAAGTGAAACGAAACCGCCCCTAAATGTCATTGCAACTGTAGGGGCGCAATTTTTTTATTTTTTTTTTACATTTAAAAATTAATAAAAAAAAAACTTTAAGTCTGATCACTCTGAAAAGATATAGCACACACCACCCCTCTATCCCGCAGGTGTCTGCCGAGTTTGGGGCTTGTGGCTTTAAAGCCCTAGGAGGAGTAGCGTTTAGAATTTCTGTCTCAGAAGAATAATAATAATAAAAATAAAAATAAGTTTAAATAGCATAACAGTATGTTGGCTTGTTGCCAAGCCAACATAACTAGTCACATTAATCAATTTCACTGTATGGATTGGTTGCCAGTCGGGTATATTTGAGTTTAGTCTACCAAGTTCAACCAATGATTTTCATTACTACGAAGATGGATACATTTTTACCAGGGTTCATTACCAGCTTTTTTGGGTAGGTTATATTTTTTTGATCACTGATCTCAAACAGAGGCTGGGCCAATCAGCTGTGAGCAGAGTGATGAATCTTTGATACACTGAAGTCATTTGCCCTCTATCTCTCCCTCCAACCTAAAGAACGCTTCACAGGAAAAGGCTTTCATAAATCCACATAATCGGCTTTCCATAATAATTATTTGAGAGATTTAGATTTTCAGGAGAGAGGGTCTCATGCTTTGTCAGCAGTTTCACATTAAAAACAAATGATTGGTTTGTATATCTTTGCAAGTGCTATCTTTGCAAAAAATACATTCTGCAGGTCTGATTGTAAGGTGCAGAACATTAGTAATGATTTTTTTCAGTGAATTTTTTTGTAAGTTAAAGGGATAAATCAGTGGGTGGCGACTTAGAATCACTGAATAGAATCATTGAATGATTCACTCAACCATTTGTATGTTGAATGAATCAACATACATCATAATTCAGCACACATATATATATATATATATATATATATATATATATATATATATATATATATATATATATAAACACTGATTCATTTTTTCCAGCATAAATTAGTGTATTGAATGAATTAGTACAATTTATGACAGACTAATAGAGATTGAATCATTGAATAATTAACTCAACCAATTTGTTCACAAGTCCACATGATCACAATCATTTAAGAAATACTCCTACTATCTGTTGCTTAGAGATTTTGTGGAAATCTTTTCTGTTGGTGGGGGAAAAATAGTAGCTGGGAACATTGCGTACAGTATGTAAGTTGTTGAATATTAACTTATCTATTGAAATGTTTGCAAAATCACATTCTCAATTCTGATATTGTATGGTCAAAACACAACTGTGCTTATTTATAAAAAAATGTAATCTCTTGCTTGTGGGACATTGGATAAACATACAAATGTAATGTAAATTTGTATATCTAGTACAATAGTTTAATATAATTTCTCATGAATAATTATTAATATTAAAATAATTTAGCTTAATCCCTCTTCAATTTAACTGCAATGCATTATAGTGCCGCAGTGACCCATTTTCGTTAGCCAAACTAGAAGGTATCGTTGTTTCCTTGTTTCCTTATCAAAAGGATAGTAGGATTTTTTCCTTGGCTTTTTGATAATTGCAGAAAACTGACCAACAAAAGTTTGTGTTGTTACATGCTTTGAGCATCAGGATAATCTTCATAATTGAACACTATTATATTCCGGCTCTAGAGAGGTCGTGGGTTTGAGTCTTGGTAACGGCAGGGATTGTTTGTAGGGGAGTGAATGAACAGTGCTCTATTCCACCCTCAATATGACTGAGGTGAGACCCTTGATTAAGGCACTGAACCCCCAACTGCGTCACATCACTTTCACATTTTCACTTTAACAAAAGCTATTTAACCAACCATAAATCTTTTGACAACTTATGACAACATCCTCTGAAAGTATGGGCCATAGTACTTTGCAAGAGCATGACTATAAACACAATGAGGCTGTATGATTGGGCTACTGAGTATATGAGTTTTTTAGTTTGTAAGGTGTGATGATGACTGTGAATGTGTGACCCAAGATAGTTTCTGGGCCTTTCCCTCACACAGAAACCTGTGTGTCCTCAGCTTAACCAAAAGCCACCACTACAGTGTTGGCTAGCACCTCCCTTTGGGCCTGCTATACAGCAGATCTCACAACTTTGAGCCATAGGCAGGAACACAATAAGATTAAGAAGAGCAAAGAAAGAAATACAGACAAAGACAGACAGAAGGAGAGAGAAGGGGAAGCAATCAGTGCATGAATATTCCATTTACTGCACTGGAGCACCATAGCCGTACCTTTATAACTTCAGCCACCTGATCTGGAAATGAAATTACTACAGCCAATGCTCTTTTCTTCAATTTCTCACTCTTCCCTTTACTGTCCTTCGGCTTTTCTAGGCTGACACTAATCCAATTTCAGCCCTGCTGGGGCCACAGCTTGCTACGTTATGTATACTGATGCCTTTTCAGATACATACACAAACACACACACAAACTCACACACAGTATCGGTTGCTCGTATGCAACTTTGTGTTATATGGATACAACAGCTGTTCTGTAATTGCATTAGTGAAGTTCATTTGGCCGCAGCTGTTGCGGACTGGATGAGCAAGGTGGGCTTAATAAATATGCCAATACCAGCACATCTGTCTTTAAAGGAAAATGCCACAGTTTTTCAATATTCCCTTATGTTCTTACTTTAACTTAGATGAGTTGATACGTAGGGCTACCTCTACTGTCTCAGAGCGTGCACTCAAACACTGTAGCGCACGGCACCACTATGCTAGCATTTAGTTTAGCACCATTCATTCCTTAGGATCCAAACAGGGATGAATTTAGAAGCTACCAAACGCTTCCATGTTTCCCTATTTAAAGACGGTTACATGATTAGTTACATGAGTAAGTTTATTGACACAAAATAAACAGTGGCGGAAAAAAATTATAACTATAATGTATGCAGCACTTCGATCTTGGCGCAGTAATATCACCACTCCTGACCCCCCCCCCCCCCCTTACTTCTGTCAATAAATCCAACGTGAGGAGCATCTTTAAATAGGGAAAACATGAACGTGTTTGGTGGCTTCTAAATTCATCCCTGTTTGGATCCCAAGGAATTAATGGTGCTAGGCTAAACATTAGAATAGTGGCGCCATGTGCTTCAGCAATTGAGTGCACGCTCTGAGATGCTCTGAGACGGTAGAGGTACGTATCAAATCGTCTAAGTTGATGGAAGAACGTAGCAGAATATGGAAAAAATGGTGGCGTTTTCCTTGTATGCATGTGGACACAGAGGCACTCACATATTCAACACAGCATTAAAACAGTGAGTCAAGAAAAAGATCTTCAGAATTTAAAATGGTCAAATCAAGCGTATTGCATTAATTGTAGAATACAGTATTTAAACACAGTAGTCATTTTTATATTCTTTGTATTTTGGCAAATATATCAGTCAAGTAGAATGTCATCTTTTGTCTTTTAGGTAATAGGCACACAAGAAAGCTCCTGTCTAATTGGTCAATTTCTGCTTATATGGTCTCTGAAATGAATGAGTGCACCTCAGAATTCCTCTGTCAGATCATCAGGTAAAGCTATTGAATATGTTTGCCATGTAGCTATAAAATGCAACCTGTCTGAAATGCCCTTGACCAGGCTTGGTAAATGGGAAAGAGGTGAAATCCTTTCCCCCTCAAAAACAGCTCTTTAAATCCATTGCTCTGAGGAGCAATCATTGTGTCCCTATTATTCCTGCTGCTGTCACCAACAACAGATAGTGTATCTGAGAGTGTGTGTGCGCTCGTGTGCTGAGTAATGGTAGGTGGAGGAAGGTCAGCCAGTCCTTGCAGAGCGACTCCAGGGAGTGTGAACAGGGATTATCTGCACATGCAAATCACAGGCTAAAACAAAGGTCAGATTCAAATCACAGCAGCAAGAGACTCAAATCAGAGCTGCTGGAAATGCATTTGGGTGTGTTTCTATTACACAGCATCTTATAAGGAATAGTCCACATTCAGTAAAAGTATTGACAGCATTTGTTAAATAATGCTGATTTTATTTTCAAAGTGTGTATATATTGTTTTGGATATGGATATTGATATTGCTATTTACCTGTTTCAATTATATTTTATTTGCTAGTTTTTAGGTTAAAACCATATATGCCTTGATATAACGATGCTTGCACTTACAAAATTTCCCTTATTAGAATGAATAAGCAACAGCTGTGATATTAGCAGTAGCCCATCACTGCAGAATACAAGATCCAGGGGGTGGGATCCACATCTAGGGGGTGGAGACTGGTAAATAAAGGGGTGGGGAGTGGTAGGTTTAGGGGTTGAGATGGGTGGGTTTAGAGATTGGGGGGTGGAGATGGGTGGTTTAGGTATATGTAAGGTAGGAGGAGTTGGATCTGGATCCAACCACGCCCCCTGGATCTTGGACCATCTCGAACATAGGCTTATGAGTTTGAAGCTATGTAATCAACCACAAAGGTTAACAAGAGGGTACGCAGGGGTGAAGAGACCAAGTTTCAACATCAAGCGGAGGTAAACAAGATGAAGAGTACCATGAAGAGAAGAAGAGTGCTAGACGCAGATAGCAACGTAAGCAACAGAGGAAGGACATCCATCATGAGTCACAGTCATTGATATGTAATTGAAATTGCCCAAACAGTATAAAAGGTCTGAGTAGTAAGATTCTCTTGAGATGCTGTCTGCATTAAGCATGAAAGACACCTGATACCCAAAAAAGGGGCTTGTGGGTTAGCTTAGCTTAGAAGAGAGACCCCCAACATGACTGTAAAGCGCTTTGGGTATACAACAATACAGGATTAACAGGATTTTTTTATGACTAAATAATACCATAAACTCTAAAATTCATAAAATTCATGATAATTCATGTAAGTGCTTTAATTCAATTATAAGCATTTCTGCTTTTTAACTCTTCAAAACTGACCCCAGTGACTTACATTGTAATACCATAACCTTTCGCTGTTTAAAAAAAAAAATGAGGCAACCAGTCAGGATTATTTTTTAAACTAATCAATTATTGTCCCACACTTGCTGTGGACTGAGCGAACTTGTATTGAACACAGAATATTCCTTCAATGAAGAGCTTGACAGTTGTGAGAAATGTCACTATGTTGCTTAAACGTGCATGTTACATGGTAAAATTGTGTTTGTAAAAGCTAGTTAACACTGCATTAAACACAACAAAGAAAGCAATAAGCCAAATATAGTGTTATACAAAACACTGGCCATTACTTCTGTTTCTATTTGTTACAGAATGGCCGTGCGAGAAATTCATCAACAGCTAATTAGCTGCTGTTAAAGCTTTTGAGATTTTAGCAGTGGCAGCGCTAAGTGTTAGCTGCTCTTTTGAACCTTTAGAAAGAAAAACTGTGAATTCAAGTTTACCTCCCGTAAATCTGTATAGGTTAGAGCACCCTAATCTTTTTTTATATAAATGTATAAATTTAGCTCTGCAATAAAAAGCTGAGTTTGACACCGAACTCCTGAGATGAAATGCTCACTTGTGTCTGTGTGTGTCAGTGTGCAAGAGTGTGGGATTGCTTACTTCGGAAATGAAGGGCTCCCAAGAGTGTTTGCTTAGGTAGACTTTTATAGTGTAACAGAAATAAATGGGCTGTGCTGTCATCTTTTACCCCTCAGGTGCAGACAGGAGAGAGAGAGAGAGTATAGGAATTGTCCCCTGCTAAGCTGCAACTGCTTCAGCAATACAAATGTAAACTGCAAGTGTGAGTGAGAAAGATTTTAACTTTCAACACTTGTCTAGTGTACATCAAAGAATCCGCTGTAGTTATCCAGACTAGTTTATTATTCTGTTTTCCAAGAGCTTGGAAACTGTGTTTTAATCGGCGGAATGGCCATCAGTGAAATAGAAAATTAATAACATCACAGTGTCTTGCAAAATAGTTTGCAGGCGGTTACGCTCATGAATGTGTGAATTTATTTACATACATTCTGCCCTGTGTCATCATGATCATGTCTGTCTTAATTTGCAGAAAGAGCTCTGACTGGGTTGCTTTGGGACTGTCACTGTGTCTTTTCAAGTTATATTCACTTATCTGTCAAATTGTTGCCACAAGAAGATGAAATAGTTGTTATTAATCTAAATAATGCCTTCCTAGGCACATATATCTATATCTATCTATCTATCTATCTATCTATCTATCTATCTATCTATCTATCTATCTATCTATCTATCTATCTATCTATCTATCTATATATATATGTGTATAAATAAATTAAAAATCCCCTTTTTATAATTGCTTTATTTAAACTTGAAGTTAAAATAACTTAAAATAAATGTATTTTAATATTTAGAATTAGACAGCCTTAACTCACCAGTGAACTTTTCTCAACAATAAAGGCAATATTTTTTTCACAGTTTTTCATTCTCACTAATTCAAGTTTTTATATGTAAAAAAAAATTTTCTGTCTTCAGAAAAAAAATTATGGTGTTTTCATTTTATCTGATAAAGTATAATTTATGAGCTTATTTTCAATTAGCCTGTCTGCAGTTTTTGTTCAGACCCACATAACCCTGTTATAAATTAATATAATTGTTTAAACTTCTGACTCATCCCTTTTCTTAGAAAATCCTGCAGAGTTTAGCTTCAGCCCTCATAAAAACTCACCTGCCTGTATCTAAAACACTGATTGCCTTGTTCAGGGGTGTTTAATAAGGGTTGGAGCTAAACTCTGCAGGATAGTGGCCCTCCAGGACCGGAGTTGCCTATCCCTGTACTAGACCATGGATGTCAAACTCAATTAATGGAGGGCCGGAGTCCTGCAGAGTTTAGTTCCTACCTTGCTCCAACACATAATATGTAGTTTCCAAAAAAAAAAAGTCTGAAGGAGATGATTAGATGGATCATCTGTGTTTAATTAGGGTTGCATCTAAACTCTACAGGGCTCCTATTATTTTTTAAGTTTTTTTGTTAGTGAAACAATAATGTTTCATTTCTTTGTTTTGGATTATGCTTAACCGTTTTAAAAGCTTAAAGCTGTTTGTTTCTGACTCGTCAAGTCAAGACATTTTTTATGTAACAAGATTGTTGAAGCAGCTTCATGGATATAAACAAGAAAAGAACATTAACATTCGTATTAATGTTGCAGAATTAATCAGTCATACTACAGCTTCAGGTTTATTGCTGTAAAGAAACTCTGCAATAACTGCAATTCAATTTGTGATTAAGTAACCAAGTAACTTTCCCTATGATTACCAATGTTTGCTGTTGAATACACAGTGGTGTATTTATTGGTCCCCCTGCTATTAAAAGATTAATAACCAAGTAGAAAAAGCTAAATATTTGCAAGAAGTATCAACAAGAAGTGGGTTGTAAAATGAATGAATGATACATTTATATAGCGCTTTATTGTATATTGTTGTACACCCAAAGCACTTTACAATCACGTGGGTGGTCACTCCTCAACCACCACCAGTGTGCAGCATCCACTTGGATGATTAAACATTTATTTTATAAACTCATATTTTTCTTCTCGCCGATTTGCATCTTCATGGGATTGCTCAATCTGACATTAGGTATTTATGCTGGTCATGTGTGACAAGTCAAGATCAAGTCTTTGGTTCAAGGCATTTATCTCTGGTCTTCTGCCCGCCAACAAAAATCACCAATGTTTGGACACGTATGTCTGCTTTTTCCCCAGAAGCCTGCAATTCTCCAGGGAGGGAGGAACCAGAGGCAGACTGATGAATTCTCCTGCGCCTCCTTTCTGTAGTTTGAGTTCCTACCGTTGCTTCGCCTGCAGGCCTGTGTGATGTAGTGTAGAGGAGCGGGGGCCTGTGAAACGCTGTCTGCTGTGAACTAATGTGCTTGTATTCTTCCTGCAACAATGCCTACCTCTCTCTCTATGTCTCTCTCTCTCTTTCCGCAGCCATTTGCCTCTTCTTCTTCTGTGAGTTTGGCACCCAATAGATCTCCTGTCTTCATTCCCCTGCTCAAAGAAAGCAAGCCAGAGAAAACACATAATGAAGTGGAAAGATAAAGAGCGAGAAGAAGAAAGATAAAGATCAAAGTTGACAACAGAAAAAGAAAAAACACAGCTAGATAAAGGAATCGGAACATTCGAAGGGAGTCGTCAAAGTTGGATCTCTCTTCGTCAGTGCATTTTGGTTGTGTGGTAAATGCTCTGGTCTGCAGCCAAGCACGCTGGGTCAATGATGCTCCTAATCTGGATTCAGGCACACATTACTGCGGTCCTGGAGGAATCTGGACCCCACTCATCATTTGAGAGGCTCTTCTCAGCTGATCTCTCCTCCAGGCAAGGAGCATTAATGCGATGTGGAGGCCTCCCTGCTCACAGCTGGCCTACACTTCACCCTTTGGGCCTTATAATGCACCCGGCGCAATGCGACGCAAAGCGCAGTGCAAGTGTGTTGGCTAGTTTCAGTCCGGCGCCGTTTGCATTTTCCCGTCCAGCGTCACGTCGTTTAATTAGCAAATGCATTTGCACTCATCTGTGTGCCCATGGGCGTGCTGGTCTAAAAAAAAAAGAGGTGTGTTCAGTTCTGTCTTTGCGTTTGCCAAATTTTGACGTGTAAATAGCAAATCCATCATTGCTCGAGTGCAACTGGCTCTTTAAGGGAATGGAATATTAGACTCTGATTGGTTTATTGCATGTTATGCCCCCCAAAAAAACCATTAAGAGAATAGGAACAACCTGTTAAGACCCTGCGCCCGGGGGTATACCAACCGTTTTTCCGTCGTTAAAATAGCAAAAGTGGATTTTGACACTCCTTGAGTGCACCTGAGCCGTGCACTTTACACTTTAAATAATTGTGGATGCTCTTTCACAATTTCACACTTACCTTTAATAAACTGAGTAAAGGGTTCTGCATATTTGGAATGCTTAGTTTTGATATCTTATGTTAAATTTTATATCACTTTGTAAGTAAATTTATCTTGATTACGAATATTTGTACTGAAATACAAGACAAAAATTCAGAGTAAGAACAAACGTTTTTATTGCAAAATATCTAAACATTCCTAGAACAAGATGTATTCACTGTAGAACTAAAATTGCATTATATATAAATAAATATTAAAAAAAATGTACACCATTTTTTCTTGTTTTAAGCATAAATCTAATAAGTATAAGAATCTGGCAAAGTTTGTGCTTAAAAGAAGAAATAAAAATGGTTAAGACAAATAAACAGTTTAAGATATGAATCTTAATATCTTATGCAAATTTTCTTCTCAAGTCTTTAAAGGATTAAATCATGCTTTGATTTTTTTTTAGACAGATGCTAAATAAAAAAAATGATTTTAAAATCTAAGATTATTGTAATGTCTGATTTAGATGTCGAATGATGTGTGTTATTTGAATGAACATTTTATGTAATTTGTACCACAGTGTATAGTGTTGAATCAAACTGTTCTGTTTGCATATTTGGGAAGAAATCACAGTATGTTCCTGGAAGAAGTTATGTGTGAAAGCACCCTGATGTTCTTGTGGATATTGAGTCTTCAAAAACTAAACTCAAATGAAAATTGAATGAGCAGTTGATGGGTAGAGAATTCTCTACTCAAATCGCTAATTCTGAACTACTTTAAATCATCCTGTACTTAAGGTTGTTTTATGCAGTTGTGTATGTAACAAAATAATACTACTTAGTTACAGTATAGCCTAAGTATTTTTGGGACAATCTGTAGGCCTACTTTCCTTGAGTTTTTATATTTCTGTCAACTTTCACTTTTACTCCACTACATTTTCCTAATTGAAATGTAGACTCTTAAAAAAGGCATTTGCTAATGTGTAAACAAGTGCTTGCACAAGCGCGGGTTTCATTTTCCAATTAATTCGAGGCTGGATATTTTACATTGTAAATATAGTATAGTGTTAGACCTATCTAGTATATCACAAAAACACAAAGTGCACTCACACTTCTCAAGATTCGGTCTATTAAAATGCATTTAGAATCATAAAAATTCAAGGCATCTGTATTTCTTTTATATTTATATAATTATATATATATATATAATTTATTTATATCACACGAAGAGTGCCATATTTTCTTACATAATAAATGTAATATTGATTTTATACATGTAAGTTTAATAAAGCTAGCATTCACTGAATTTCATTTTAAAGACAATATTAACTATTTTTGATAATTTTGCCAACAAAAAATGTTTCAAACAAAGATCACAGCACTGTTTTTCCTCTTGGCAGCAACAGGATGGCGTTTCCTTATTGAATGAATTAACTTTGTGAATGAATCAGTTGAATTAATGATTCAATGACTCACACATTAACAGATAGCATTAACACCTTCCTGATTTGATCAGCTATTCGAATGAATCAGTTGACTGCCAGCTATGGGTTTGATTTCACATTTCATTTGTGTGTGTGTGTGTGTGTGTGTTTCAAATAATTTATTTGAATCACAAAATTGGAATATGCAACATTTTATGTGTAAAAAAAAGAATTGTTTATGCATTTGTAACTGCAGGTTTAATACATCCATGTCCCCTCTGAGCTACATTAAATGGTGTAACTCTAAATGTCACTTCAGATGGAGATTCCAGAAATGTTTTCTTATGTTGGAATGAAAGAGACTTAAGCACCTGATGAAGTATTTTATGATTACCCAAAGATACAAAATGGAAGAAAAAGTGAACACACATCTTGCACACATCTTGCTGCTTAAACTGAATACACATTTTTTATATTTATTTGTACTTTTACTTTCAATAGGCTACTTAAGTATGTTAAATATATATATACAGTATTGTTCAAAATAATAGCAGTACAATGTGACTAACCAGAATAATCAAGGTTTTTCGTATATTCTTTTATTGCTACGTGGCAAACAAGTTACCAGTAGGTTCAGTAGATTCTCAGAAAACAAATGAGACCCAGCATTCATGATATGCACGCTCTTAAGGCTGTGCAATTGGGCAATTAGTTGAAAGGGGTGTGTTCAAAAAAATAGCAGTGTGGCATTCAATCACTGAGGTCATCAATTTTGTGAAGAAACAGGTGTGAATCAGGTGGCCCCTATTTAAGGATGAAGCCAACACTTGTTGAACATGCATTTGAAAGCTGAGGAAAATGGGTCGTTCAAGACATTGTTCAGAAGAACAGCGTACTTTTATTAAAAAGTTGATTAGAGAGGGGAAAACCGATAAAGAGGTGCAAAAAATGATAGGCTGTTCAGCTAAAATGATCTCCAATGCCTTAAAATGGAGAGCAAAACCAGAGAGACGTGGAAGAAAACGGAAGACAACCATCAAAATGGATAGAAGAATAACCAGAATGGCAAAGGGTCAGCCAATGATCACCTCCAGGATGATCAAAGATAGTCTGGAGTTACCTGTAAGTACTGTGACAATTAGAAGACGTCTGTGTGAAGCTAATCTATTTTCAAGAATCCCCCGCAAAGTCCCTCTGTTAAAAAAAGGCATGTGCAGAAGAGGTTACAATTTGCCAAAGAACACATCAACTGGCCTAAAGAGAAATGGAGGAACATTTTGTGGACTGATGAGAGTAAAATTGTTCTTTTTGGGTCCAAGGGCCACAGGCAGTTTGTTAGATGACCCCCAAACTCTGAATTCAAGCCACAGTACACAGTGAAGACAGTGAAGCATGGAGGTCCAAGCATCATGATATGGGCATGTTTCTCCTACTATGGTGTTGGGCCTATTTATCGCATACCAGGGATCATGGATCAGTTTGCATATGTTAAAATACTTGAAGAGGTCATGTTGCCCTATGCTGAAGAGGACATGCCCTTGAAATGGTTGTTTCAACAAGACAATGACCCAAAACACACTAGTAAACGGGCAAAGTCTTGGTTCCAAACCAACAAAATTAATCTTATGGAGTGGCCAGCCCAATCTCCAGACCTTAATCCAATTGAGAACTTGTGGGGTGATATCAAAAATGCTGTTTCTGAAGCAAAACCAAGAAATGTGAATGAATTGTGGAATGTTGTTAAACAATCAAGGAGTGGAATAACAGCTGAGAGGTGCCACAAGTTGGTTGACTCCATGCCACACAGATGTCAAGCAGTTTTAAAAAACTGTGGTCATACAACTAAATATTAGTTTAGTGATTCACAGGATTGCTAAATCCCAGAAAAAAAAAATGTTTGTACAAAATAGTTTTGAGTTTGTACAGTCAAAGGTAGACACTGATATTTTTTTGAACACACCCCTTTCAACTAATTGCCCAATTGCACAGCCTTAAGAGCGTGCATATCATGAATGCTGGGTCTTGTTTGTTTTCTGACAATCTACTGAACCTACTGGTAACTTGTTTGCCACGTAGCAATAAAAAATATACTAAAAACCTTGATTATTCTGGTTAGTCACATTGTACTGCTATTATTTTGAACAATACTGTATTTTCTGATAACATATTTATTTTACTTACGTGTGACTTTCAGGTACTTCATCCACCACTGGTTTTATGTGACAGACAGAACTTTTAGATATAGTAAATACTATAATTGACAAGATTTACACCTTGTTCCTGAGAATACATGTATATTTACCTTAACTTTCACATCTTTTTGTAATCTCTTTGAATCGCTCAACTTTCCTGAATGTAGTTTCTGTCGTCTGCATTTTGTGTATAATGCACCATTGTTCTGCACTCCATAAAGATGAAAGTGTCCCAGCGTTAGGCATCTGGGGACTGAATCCTACTGCAAACCGTGTGATCACAGCATCTCAGTCACTCGTAAGTTTATTTGTGATGATCCTTGGCAATCAGCAGAGCTGTTCCTCAGACGTTCAGAAGACAAGAGTGACACTCATTTGCTTTGTAAAAGTCCTGTTTGCTTCGTTACAGCTGCACAAATCTGTATAATTCTGTCACACTTGAATTAAGACTAGCTCAAAATCTCCTCCGACAGGGAAACAGGTAGCAAATATGCAGATTGTGGTATTTGAGGCTCTTTGTCTGCTGAAACACTGGGTGGTGCGATAAATCCTGCTCGACTGCTGCATGTTCCACTGTGCTTGTCTGTGCCAGTAGATCTAGTTTCGCCAGTCCAAATGTGGCCATAGGCCCTCTTCCCCCTGATAGTGCCAGGACTCTGACACCATCTGTCTGGTTGTCACACTCCCATTTTCCTGCCCATTTCTCTCTACTGTAGGATTCCGTCAAGGTGTTTAACGTTTGTGTGGTTGAAAAGGAAAGGAAACCATTTTCTTCATTGCTGAGTCCTTTTATGGCACATTATTCTGGGCCAGACACTCAGTCATTCAAAGCGGGAAAAAGGGATCAAATCTAATTCCCTTCAGCTGGATATGCAGGAAAACCAATCAGTTTATGATACTGCTGGGCTATGTAGGCAAGTGAACATTAAAAGGGAGATTTACAGCTCTTTCTGAATCATCGGCATGGCCTGTGAGGGAGTTTACATCATACAGTGGCCACAAAAAGTATTTGAATGCTTATGTTACACATGCAAAATGTTTGAATACATTTGCATTAGATAACGTAATATAAAGCATGTGGCTTATGCAAACAAATGATGCAAGACCATTTTTCTAAAAAAAAAGTATTTTTAATTTTTTTCTAAACTTTCAGTGTGTTGCTCATATAATGATTAGTGGATGCATGTTGTCAGTTTCCCTCATGTTCACACAGGGTTCCTAGCGTAGAAGTCACCACTCTAGTTCATCACATTAACTATTAACATGATTCAATAATAACGCTTTACAGCCAGAAAGTTTACAAACACTTTTATTGCTTTTTTGAACAAAATGCTTAGAGCAGCCTAAAATGTTTTTGTTGTTTCAGCAGGCTGGTCACGCACATTAATGGGCCTATCCAAATACAAGACATAAAACACAAAAGAACAAAACAGTATAACAACCATAATATTATTTCATAATAATTTTCTCTTTACATTCTCATCAACATTATCATCACCTAATGAGATGGGCACAGTGCTTGGAGCACAGCAAGTCCATTCTTGGTTTCTGAGACTGTCTTCCATGTTCAGTTCCATCTGTACTTATTTTTTATTTGTGGTATGTTAGTGCAGTCTTTTTTCACAAGTAGGTAGTGTAAAACTGCATGAGTACATTCATAGCGACCTTGGATAGCTGTGGGTATTCCCTCTTAACTGAAACCCAAAACTCAGCCAGGGTCTTGGAATTAAATACTGTCTTTAAGGTTTGGTTCATCAGTGCATCCTCCTGGTCGGATGTCAGATGATTTGCCCTCGTTACATATTTCCACTGTTAAAATTTTTCAGGAGGGCTTGAAGGTGGATAGTGATAGACTTAACCATGTTAACACTCAGTTCATTTTCCTCCATGAATTCATCCAACTCAGAAAACAAACCAATCATTTTATCATTTCGTGACATGCGTTTTGTGTTTTCACCTTGCAGTGACATATTAAGTCCATTCACTTTTTCAAATATACAAAACAATTAAAGCTGCAAGCAGCGATGAACGGGCCCTCGCACCCGGGCTCACCAGCAGCGAGTGGCTTTAGTTAATAGGTGAACGGTTAGAAATATGCGTTTAAACTCATAAATATAAGTAGAATATATCAATGTTTATTCCAAATATGTGCCAATCTTCCTGTTGCCAGTAGGTGGCGCTATCATTATAGTGGAATATTGGCCTTCAGATGTGTTCAGGGCAGGACTTTTGTCGAACATGTGAGGTTTGGGGAGGATTGGACACTTTATGCCTGAGTTACAACAACATCCTATTTCATGGCGAAACATCGAAATTTGTCAGGCCACCATGGACACGCCCTTTAACGAAATCTCAAGATCTTCGCAATCTAAGATCGCAAAAGGGTTTAGATTACACTGACCAAGTTTGGTGTTGATCTGAATCAACACTCGTTAAAGTCCAACCCCTGAAAATGGCCAAAACAACACTAATTTTGCAGAGAAAATTCTAAATAACTGACTTCCTGTTGGGATTCGGATTTCGTACCAAGAGATTTTTTCGTAGATATTGGTGTGTTACATGTGTGTACCGATTTTTGTACATGTACATGAAACATAGCTCGACGCGCACTCCGTTTAAAGTGTATACGCACTCTGTTGAAAGTGTATAGGTGGCGCTATCGAGCCATTTTGCCACACTCGATGAAATATTCGCCTTCAGATCTGTTTAGGCCAGGACCCTTATCACACAAGTGAAGTTTGGGCCAGATCGGACATTTTATGCCTGAGTTATAACATCTTTTATCCCCATGGCGAGACATCGAACTTCATCACAGCGCCATGGACACACCTTTTAACAAAAACTCAAGATCTTCACAACTAAACATCACACAGGTCTTTAGATTAGACTGACCACAAAAAAGACATTGATGTCATAAAATTTCTAGGAGTAGTTTGTCGCAGTGTAAAATATGTAACTTCCTGTTGCCAATAGGTGGCGCTATGACTATAACTGAATATTGGCATGTAGATCTGTTCAGGTCAAGAGTCTTATCCAACATGTGAAGTTTGGGGCAGATTGGACATTGTATGTCTGAGTTACAGCAACTTCCTTTTTCATGGCGAAACATCGAAATTTGTCAGGCCGCCATGGACCCGCCCTTTAACGAAACCTCAAGTCCTTCGCAATTTATTATCGCAAAGGGCTTTAGATTACACTGACCAAGTTTGGTGTTGATCTGAATAAATCTCTAGGAGGAGTTCGTTAAAGTACAACCCCTGAAAATGGCAAAAACAACACCAATTTTGAAGGGAAAATTCAAAATAACCGACTTCCTGTTGGGATCCGGATATCGTACCAAGAGACTTTTTTGTAGGTATTGGAGTGTTACATGTGTGTACCAATTTTTGTACATGTACGTGAAACATAGCTCGAGGCGCACTTCGTTGAAAGTGTATAGGTGGCGCTATAGAGCCATTCTGCCACACCCGGTGGAATATTGGCCTGCAGATCTGTTCAGGCCAGGACTCTTATCACACATTTGAAGTTTGGGGAAGATCGGACATTTTATGCCTGAGTTATAACATCTTTTATTCCCATGGCGAGACATTGAACTTCGTCGCGGCGCCATGAACAAGCCTTTTAACGAAAACTCAAGATCTTCACAACTGAACATCGCACAGGCCTTTAGATTAGACTGACCACAAAAAAGACATTGATGTCATAAAATTTCTAGGAGTAGTTCGTCGCAGCGTAAAATATGTCACTTCCTGTTGCCAATAGGAGGCGCTATGACTATAACTGAATATGGGCATGTCAATCTGTTCAGGTTCGGAGTCTCATCAAACATGTGAAGTTTGGGGCAGATTGGACATTGTATGTGTGAGTTATAGCAACTTCATTTTTCATGGCGAATCATCGAAATTCGCCAGGCCGCCACGGACACGCCCTTCAACGAAAACTCAAGATCTTCGCAATTTAACATCGCAAAGGCCTTTAGATTAGGCATACCATATTTGGTGTTGATTTGAAGAACTCTCTAGGAGGAGTTCGTTAAAATACAACACATGGAAATGACCAAAATTACACAAAATATGCTCATAATATTAAAAATAACCGACTTCCTGTTGGGTTTAGAATTTCGCTCCAAGAGTCTTTTTTGTAGGTATTGGTGCGTTACATATGTGTGCCAATTTTCGTGCATGTACGTGAAACATAGCTGGAAGGCTGTTGATTTTCTTGGTATAGGTGGCGCTGTCGAGCCATTTTGCCACACCCTCTTCTGAATCCTATATCAGACGAAAATTTTCACCAGGTTTGACGCGTGTGCAAAGTTTCATGACTTTTTGAGCATGTTAAAGCCCTCAAAAATGCGATTCATTCGGGAGAAGAAGAAGAAGAATAATAATAATAATTAAAGCTGCAAGCAGCGATGAACGGGCCCTCGCACCCGGGCTCACCGCCATCGTGTGGCTTTAGTAAAAAGGTGAACGTTGAGAAATATGCATTTAATGTCCTAAATATAAGTGGAATATATCAAAGTATATCCCATATATGTGCCAATCTTACCGTTGCCAGCAGGTGGCGCTATCATTATAATGGAATATTGGCCTTCAGAGGTGTTCAGGCCAGGACTCTTATCAAACATGTGAAGTTTGGGGAAGATTGAACATTTTATGCTTGAGTTACAACAACTTCTCTTGCTGTGGCAAGACATCAAATTTTGTCATGGCGCCATGGAAACGCCCTTTAACAAAAACTCAAGCTCTCCAAAAGTTAACATTGCACAGGCCTTTAGATTAGATTGACCACAAAATATATGTTAATCTCAAAAAAATTATAGGAGTAGTTTGTCGCAGCGTAAAACATGTCACTTCCTGTTGCCAATAGGTGGCGCTATGACTATAACTGAATGTGGGCATGTAGATCTGTTAAGGGCAGAAGTTTTATCTAACATGTGAAGTTTGGGGCAGATTGGACATTGTATGTCTGAGTTACAGCAACTTCCTTTTTCATGGCGAAACATCGAAATTTGTCAGGCCGCCATGGACACGCCCTTTAACGAAATCTAAAGATCTTCGCAATTTAACATCGCAAAGGGCTTAAGATTACACTGACCAGGTTTGGTGTTGATCTGAATAAATCTTTAGGAGGAGTTCGTTAAAGTACAACCCCTGAAAATGGCAAAAACAACGCCAATTTTGCAGAGAAAACTCTAAATAATCGACTTCCTGTTGGGATTCGGATTTCGTACCAAGAGACTTTTTTGTAGGTATTGGTGTGTTACATGTGTATACCGATTTTTGTACATGTACATGAAACATAGCTCGAGGCGCACTCTGTTGAAAGTGTATAGGTGGCGCTATCGAGCCATTTTGCCACACCTGATGGAATTTTGGCCTTCAGATGTATTCAGGCCAGGACTCTTATCACACATGTGCAGTTTGGGGAAGATCGGACATTTTATGCCTGAGTTATAACATCTGTTATTCCCATGGCGAGACATCGAACTTCGTGATGGCGCCATGGACACGCCTTTTAACGAAAACTCAAGATCTTCACAACTAAACATCGCACAGGCCTTTAGATTAGACTGACCACAAAAAATACATTGATGTCATAAAATTTCTAGGAGTAGTTAATCGCAGTGTAAAATATGTCACTTCCTGTTGCCAGTAGGTGGCGCTATGACTATAAATGAATATGGGCATGTCAATCTGTTCAGGTCAGGAGTCTCATCAAACATGTGAAGTTTGGGGCAGATTGGTCATTGTATGTCTGAGTTATAGCAACTTCATTTTTCATGGCGAATCATCGGAATTCGCCAGGCCGCCACGGACACGCCCATTAACGAAAACTCAAAAGCTTCGCAATTTAACATCGCAAAGGCCTTCAGATTAGGCATACCAAATTTGGTGTTGATCTGAATGAATCTCTAGGAGGAGTTCGTTAAAATACAACGCATGGAAATGACAAAAATGACACAAAATTTGCTCATAATATTAGTAATAACCGACTTCCTGTTGGGTTTCGGATTTTGCTCCAAGAGACTTTTTTGTAGGTAGTGGAGAGTTACATGTGTATCCCGATTTTCATACATGTACATGAAACGTAGCTCGAGGCGCACACCGTTTAATGTGTATAGGTGGCGCTGTTGAGCCATTTTGCCACACCCACTTCTGAAACCCATATCAGACGTAAATTTTCGCCAGTTCTGAGGTGTGTGCAAAGTTTCATGACTTTTCGAGCATGTTTAGGCCCTCAAAAATGCGATTCATTTTGGAGAAGAAGAATAATAATAATAATAATAATAATAATAATAATAATAATAAACGGAGCAATTCCAAGAGGGTCCTCACACCATCGGTGCTCGGGCCCTAATTAAAGCTGCAAGCAGCGATGAACGGGCCCTCGCACCCGGGCTCACCGGCAGCGAGTGGCTTTAGTAAATAGGTGAGCGGTGAGAAACATGCATTTAAACTCATAAATATAAGTGGAATATATCAAAGTTATTCCATATATGTGCCAATCTTCCTGTTGCCAGCAGGTGTCGCTATCATTATAATGGAATATTGGCCTTCAGTTGTGTTCAGGGCAGGACTCTTATCGAACATGTGAAGTTTGGGGAAGATCCAACATTTTATGCCTGAGTTACAACAACTTCCTTTACTGTGGCGAGACAACAAATTTTGTCATGGCGCCATGGACACGCCTTTAACAAAAAAAAAAACAAGATCTCCATAATTTTAGCATTGCACAGGCCTTTAGATTAGACTGACCACAAAAAAAAAAAAAACATTAATGTCATACTATTTCTAGCAGTAGTTTGTCGCAGCGTAAAACATGTCACTTCCTGTTGCCAGCAGGTGGCGCTATGACTATAACTGAATATGGGCATGTAGATCTGTTAAGGGCAGAAGTCTTATCCAACATGTGAAGTTGGGGCAGATTGGACATTGTATGACTGAGTTACAGTAACTTCCTTTTTCATGGCGAAACATCGAAATTTGTCAGGCCGCCATGGACACGCCCTTTAACGAAACCTCAAGATCTTCGCAATTTAACATCGTAAAGGCCTTTAGATTTAACTGACCAAGTTTGCTGTAGATCTGAATAAATCTCTAGGAGAAGTTCGTTAAAGTACAACCCCTGAAAATGTCAAAAACAGCGCCAATTTTGCAGAGAAAATTCTAAATAACCGACTTCCTGTTGGGATTCGGATTTCGTACCAAGAGGCTTTTTTGTAGATATTGGTGTGTTACATGTGTGTACTGATTTTTGTACATCTACGTGAAAAATTGCTCGAGGAGCACTCCATTGAATGTGCATATGCACTCCGTTGAAAGTTTATAGGTGGCGCTATCGAGCCATTTTGCCACACCCTCTGGAATATTGGCCTTCAGATCTGTTCAGGCCAGGACCCTTATCACACATGTGAAGTTTGGGCAAGATCGGACACTTTATGCCTGAGTTATAACATCTTTTATTCCCATGACGAGACATCGAACTTCGTCACGGCACCATGGACACGCCTTTTAACAAACACTCAAGATCTTCACAACTAAACATCACACAGGTCTTTAGATTAGACTGACCACAAAAATGACATTGATGTCATAAAATTTCTAGAAATAATCTGTCACAATGTAAAATATGTCACTTCCTGTTGCCAATAGGTGGCGCTATGACTATAACTGAATATGGGCATGTAGATCTGTTCAGGTCAAGAGTCTCATCCAACATTTGAAGTTTGGGGCAGATTGGACATTGTATGTCTGAGTTACAGCAACTTCCTTTTTCATGGCGAAACATCGAAATTTGTCAGGCCGCCATGGACACGCCCTTTAACGAAACCTCAATTCCTTCGCAATTTAACATCGCAAATGGCTTTAGATTAAAACTGACCAAGTTTGGTGTTGATCTGAATAAATCTCTAGGAGGAGTTCGTTAAAGTACAACCCCTGAAAATGGCAAAAACACCACCAATTTTGCAGGGAAAATTCAAAATAAACCGACTTCCTGTTGGGATCCGGATTTTGTACCAAGAGACTTTTTTGTAGATATTGGTGAGTTACATGTGTGTACCAATTTTTGTACATGTACGTGAAACATAGCTCGAGGCGCACTCCGTTGAAAGTGTATAGGTGGCGCTATAGAGCCATTCTGCCACACCCGGTGGAATATTGGCCTTCATATCTGTTCAGGCCAGGACTCTTATCACACATGTGAAGTTTGGGGAAGATCGGACATTTTATGCCTGAGTTATAACATTTTTTATTCCCATGGCGAGACATCGAACTTCGTCGCGGCGCCATGAACAAGCCTTTTAACGAAAACTCAAGATCTTCACAACTGAACATCGCACAGGCCTTTAGATTAGACTGACCACAAAAAAGACATGATGTCATTAAAATTTCTAGGAGTAGTTTCGTCGCAGCGTAAAATATGTCACTTCCTGTTGCCAATAGGTGGCGCTATGACTATAACTGAATATGGGCATGTCAATCTGTTCAGCTTCGGAGTCTCATCAAACATGTGAAGTTTGGGGCAGATTGGTCATTGTATGTCTGAGTTATAGCAACTTCATTTTTCATGGCGAATCATCGAAATTCGCCAGGCCGCCACGGACACGCCCTTCAACGAAAACTCAAGATCTTCGCAATTTAACATCGCAAAGGCCTTTAGATTAGGCATACCAAATTTGGTGTTGATTTGAAGAAATCTCTAGGAGGAGTTCGTTAAAATACAACACATGGAAATGACCAAAATTACACAAAAAATGCTCATAATATTAAAAAATAACCGACTTCCTGTTGGGTTTAGAATTTCGCTCCAAGAGTCTTTTTTGTAGGTATTGGTGTGTTACATATGTGTGCCAATTTTCGTGCATGTACGTGAAACATAGCTGGAAGGCTGTTGATTTTCTTGGTATAGGTGGCGCTGTCGAGCCATTTTGCCACACCCTCTTCTGAATCCTATATCAGACGAAAATTTTCACCAGGTTTGACGCGTGTGCAAAGTTTTCATGACTTTTTGAGCATGTTAAAGCCCTCAAAATGCGATTCATTCGGGAGAAGAAGAAGAAGAAGAATAATAATAATAATAATAATAATAATAATAATAATAAACAAAGCAGATACAAGAGGGTCCTCGCACCTCGGTGCTCGGGCCCTAA
>NW_020525222.1:0-25000 GCF_003368295.1 Carassius auratus | reverse complement strand
GGTGGAACATAAAAAAATTTGTTTCCTGATTAATTAAAATGCAAATGCAAAATATGACATTTTATAAATTAGTTGTGTGCAAATTCTTAGTCATTTGATATGTTTGTGGATCTCAACCTTTTTGACTCCAAAGTCCACAACTGTGGCAACAACAATATATTTTGTGTGGTGCTCGGTAATTATTAAAGAACTGCTTGTTTTCAAATTTGTATTAAAATATTATGAAATTAATAGCCTATATGAAAGAATTGATGAAAATTATTAACCACAAATAATATTGTACTTACATAGGTTTCCATGCGTAGTCCATGAATATGTAAGTTAACGTGTTTATTTTTAATTTTTAAGCCATTCCTTCTGGCCTCCTGGCTGAAAACCGCCGATTTGCATTCAAAAAGGTTAGGTTCTAGGAGTAGATTTGTATTTTAAAACCCTTTTATTTAGGATGTTAACAGTAATGTAATATACCAGTAGCTATATATATTTCCTATAATTTAACCTAGGCTATTATATTAACAACACTTGAGATAGCAAAAGTATACAATTTTAGATAATATTGTTTGATTACAGCTTACATGGTTACAGTAAGTAAACATAATTTTTGAAAATAACTGTCAACTTTTCAGTTTCAATCTCTCTAGTCTCAGAAGTTAAATGTACAGTGAAATGCGTCTCAAAGCGGCTCGTGCCAGCTTTCGCGGGTTGCCTGGCGGTCATCGAGCCCCTCGCGCCGAGCACAACCGCTCTCTTGTATTCAGAGGGAAAACGGGCGTCCACGAGGCCCTGAAGAAGTCCTTCATTCCAGATGCTCGAGCACGGCCCACCGCGCGCAGCGGAGGGAGCAGTAACTCGGCCTTGTAAAGCCAGCTCATGTTTAATCACCTCTGACGTCGGGCGCAGCTGGGCCACTGAACCCTGACAGTGAAGACATTTAGTTGTGTGCGAAAATCCTCTGGCGTGTTTATTTGTAATGGCGACACGGTTGTCCTCAATCAAAGTAACAACAGATTCAAGAGACCTCTGTCAGCGTAAGTTTCCTCAAGCGAGGAGAGAAAGAGACCCGGTAAAGTCTCTGTAAACGACCCAAGAGGCCACGGATAGCCCTATTCTAGTCTATTCGAAGAGCCAAATATAGGTAATTTGACACCGACGTCAAAAGAAAGTGGGATCTTTGAGGCCCTCATAAGACAGGCAATAGTGGGGGCGTGTGTTTGTGTTGTTGAGACGGCATCTGTATTGTTGCCATTTAAGCGCCTTAAACAGGCGCACCAATGTGAGCGGGCCTGATTGGAACCAGACGGTGCCCTCGCCAGTCCGCGAGCGTAAAAAGCACCTTTCCACTGGCCTGGGTCACGAGCTCTATCACGTACAGGTGCACAGGCCGCTAGCAGCCACTAACTACATTAGCCTATATATCCCGGCGAATTTATTTTCTACGCTTGAGCGGGGAAATTTCCGGTATTCTGCTGATGTTCCCGTAAAAGCAGCAGGAAACGTGAAATTCAATTGGACCGACAAATTAAAGCATCATTAAAAAAAGTAAAAGACGCGGAAAAACCCTAATGTTGGTCGCATAATTTAATTTAGCTAATGTTCTTTTATATTTTCGGTTTGGAAATGTCAGTAATTTCAAAAGATTCTTAATAAAAAAAAATGCACTGAACTCAAATTACCCTCTCTGCGACAACTGGTTTGCTCACTGCTTCCAAAACTCATATAGCTATATAAAGTATAAAGTGTAGCCTATTAGCGGGTTTTAATAATGAAATATTATTTTTTACAGAATTTTAACAAATTTAATAATTAAACTATTTCTGAAATTGATAGCAATATGGAGAAATGTAGCAGGCTAGTGTATTCTGTCATTAATTTATCTTCTCTCTGATCATTTCTATCAGTCATGTAGTATAACTGTAACTGTAAAATAGCCTATTAGCTATACGTTTATAATGCTATTTTATTATATTTCAGTTTACTTGATTAGGTTTCACCCTTTGGCCGGCATTGTTTATTTGTTTCTGTATTATATTTTGTAACAGCGATAATTATTTGCTTTGTCAGAGCATTTGGATTTCATTGATAAGTAGCCTAACTTTTACTCACATCCGTCTAACAATTTTTGCAACGCAGAAGAAAATCATTTAGTTTAAATCCACTCTGTCAAGGTAAACTTGGGTCCATTTTCGTGTGTTTATTTTTCATCGTCAAGCATATAATCCGTGATAATCCTCTCTAGCTTTCTCGCAGTCCATGGTTTAGTGTTCACATACATTTTATATGCAATTCCGTTTTGTCCGCGAGTAAAAAAATTACAATAAAATTTTAAAAAATTAAAATTATTATTAATGTCTAAGATTTTAACTTGTAACATTTAACATTTAAACACAGTTGCCTTCGTGCGCTTCAATAAATTAGGAGTCTTGTCATACAGGCTATGCGTTAACAATTTTAGATGATCGTTAAATATTTATTTAATTTTTATAGATATACATATGTATAAAGTATTAATATATATTTTGTAATGTGGCATTAAAAGTAGTTAATATGTTGTATCAAAACAAAACAAAAAAATAGCATATATTTATTTCTTAATTGGGAGCACAGCGCTTATTCACTTGCTGGACGCGCTTATTGCTTTATTTTTGTTTAGCTCAGATTGTGAGAAATAAAGAAGAATACAACATAAGTTCATTTTTATACTGTGATTTAATTACTAACATTTAGCCAATATAGTTACTACCAAAAAAAAAATGTTCACATGATATGGGATTAAGAGCCGAGGTAAAGCAGGCCTAATAGTTGTTTGCCGATCAAACCATTTATTACTTTTACATTAGTGTTGAATATAAATATATAATTATATTCTAAAATGATGTCGTTTATATTTCATTGTTTTTTAGGCTGTACTGTTTTAGTTTTATTAGTATTATACCATATTTTCACACACTAGTATAATGAACAATACAAACTGTTGAACTAGCCTACAATAAACTAAAAGCACCTCACAAAAACGCACTTAAACACTATTAAAAATTAATTGGACGGACTGTCCTAAATTAACCTAATTTAAAGAGACTGCAATATGTATAAGGAAATTGTCAAATATATCACACAGGATAAAATGCATGATACAAATCTATAAAAAAAAAAAAAAAAAAAAAAACTTCTCAGGCGTGTTATGAGATCGGCATCTGGTTAAAACGTGCCACGTTAATACCAGAAGGCTTTCTCTGCTGTATCATATTCCCCTCGCGCGCAATTCAACCCTGAAGCACGCAGCTGATCACAACAAAGACACCTTTTCACTGGCACGAGCCCCTAACATTACCTGCGCGCACCTGTAATGCATTTGCCACTTGAGCCCTTCTTACAAAGTCGTATCGCCTCGAGCTGACCTTGCAACAATACTTACAGAAACTTAACGCTGTAATGCTTATTCACGGCCTTTTTTCTCTTTCTGTCTTTTTTCCATCTCTTCCTCTGTTTCTCCTTATTTGTTTCTCCTGATTTACACTTGAGGCCTATTCATTAACCGTATCTGTAAATCATGCACAAAATTAATTTCATCACAACGTTTATATAATCACAAAACACCACACCACTTACGGGGCCGCTTATGCCTATCAAATAAATACACTGCAAGTCCCTAGTGTTTCTGCTGCTGCTGATTGCAGCTTTACACATCGCTGTGCACAGCTTCCTATTTAAATATTGCTGAATATATTTCAGGACAACAAATCAAAATAAGACGATTGTCTATTTTATTTCAGTTATACTGAAATGTAAAATAACAGGCTAAGGTTTTAGCCTGACAATTTATTTGTTTTACATTTACTGTTAAAAAAAAGCAACGCAGAAACGAAGAAAACACACTGACTCACTAGTAGAATGCTTTTGTTTGGAGGTTGGCTGAATTAATCATTTGATTTATCAAGCCCGTATTTTACATGGCTGGCTCAACATGCCTGGCTTATACTGCAATTCTTTCATCTGTTTATCTCCTTTTTAATCTATTATGTGTTTACAAATGAAAACTTCTATCAAAGACAATGGTTGTCTACATTCCGCAAGGCTGCAAAAGTGCAGTTCACTCCAGTGTGCCAACAATTGGTTGTAACAGTATAAAAAGAGAACAGAGCTAAAACGGTCAACTGCCTGGCATAAATAAAACAAGACCGCAAGATATATTTTAATAACATTTAATTTTACCATACTAAAACTAGAAACATATTTAAACCTGGTAAATATTTCTCTTAAGTATTACTTGAGAAACAAATTATATAGGAGCAGGACGTTTATACCAAATTATGTTAGTAGGAGATTAAGGTAAACGGGGACAAAGCTCTGTTAAATAACGTGCTCGATTATTATTATTATATTTTTTTACGCTGACATTGTAGCATATAACATAATTTATTATTTACAGTTTGACAAGTCTTTATAATAGTTATTAATAATCATTGTTTTGTTGTGCTTCTGTTTTAAATGCATTTTTTTTTTTTTGTTTAAGAACAATTTAAGGGTTTCTTGCACGTGGGAAAAAAATGGAACGTGGAAAAAAATAATAATTTCCAGATGTTTTTAAAACTTTGACCCCTATCCCCACCCCCTGTCCAAGGAATGCCTTAATAAAAGCCCACCAAATATTTTAGGAGGAAAATAAGAAAATAGGCAAATATTTGCTAATAAGCTAGGCTTAAACAACGTTTAAAAAAATATTCCTTGTTTTCTGTGGCCGCTAATCAATAACAAGCTCTGACAGCTATTTAAGTAAATAATGGATTCAACAGACATTACAAATCGATAAATCACTCGAGCGTTTAACTCCAACAAGACGACAATTTATTAAACAAATAGTAACTTTAGATATTTTCAAAAAAGTATAAGCAAAAAACGGTAACTCAGTTGTACACTCGTTACCTTTCTATACTGAATTAATTATAAATACTTAAGACATTTCCTTGCAAAGTTGGTCCTCCTGCTCTTACATGAAATAAATTAACACATTTTCTTTTCTATCTTTATAGACGAGCAGGGAGAGAATGTTTATGTGCAGCGGAATTACTTATTAACACAAACTCGCATATCAGCCCGAGTTCACTGATCTAAAAGCTTCCTTAAATTACAAACACATGGCAAATAATACAAATATATATTAACAATTTTGAAATTCATGAAACGTATGGTCAGAACTTGCAGTCGTATACAAAAGCTCCGGAAGCCCGGTAGAGTGGCTGACTGGACGGGAAAGCCATTTGACAGCTATTGCTTCCGGTCACCGGAGAGCTGTTCAGAGCTATCCGCTGCGTCTCGAACATCTCGCGCACCGCGTGAAAGTTCTGCTGCTGGCCGGGATAGCTCGCGCTCAGGTGTCCCAGCTCTCCGGACTGACTGAGGTACCAGGGTGCGAGTCGGTTCTGCTGCAAATGATGGCTCTCCTGGCTCGAGCCCTGGTGGGGGTGTGAGACAGAGGAGGCGCTTGTTGTGTTTGTGTATTCCGGTAAAGTGTCATCCCCGTGGCCGCGGTCCCCTGTGTACAGGCTCGTCGCTTGCATGTTGCAGTGATAAGTGGCGGGCTGGCCGCAGGGTGGACTGTAATGGGCGGGCTGCGGGGTTGGCGAGTAGGTCAGAGACACCGAGCCTGGCAGAGCAGCGCGAGAGGCCGGCAGCTCTGCCGCGTGCTGCGGGGACCCTCGAAGTCCTGTCATGATTGTATCCATAAAGGCCTGCTGTGGCGTTTGCGACTGAGGACTCCCGCTACACGCACTCCCACCGCTCCTGTCTGGACTCTCTGTTTTAGGCACTGTGCTGAGGGGTGGAGTGCTGTCATGCGGGGGCGTGCAAGCCCCGTTCTCGGTCTTTATATCCCGGAGCTTCACTGGCTGATGGATGTCTTGCTCGCACGCTTGTCCCTGGGTGTCTTTGCCCTCCCGGTCCCGCTCCTCTCGGTCCTTCAGCACGTCCTTCTTCTTGAAGCGGCGCCTCCGTCGCAAGAAGCTGCCGTTTTCAAACATGTTATATGAGTCTGGGTCTAGAGTCCAGTAGCTGCCCTTACCTGGCTTCTTATCATCTCTTGGCACCTTGACAAAACACTCATTCAGCGACAAATTATGCCGTATGCTGTTCTGCCAGCCTTGCTTATTGTCCCGGTAAAATGGAAAGCGCTCCATGATAAACTGGTAGATCCCATTCAGTGTGATCTTCTTGTCGGCTGAGTTCTGGATGGCCATGGTGATGAGCGCGATGTAGCTATACGGAGGTTTCACCATGTCCTTGGGCTGCTGCGCAGGGGCGTACGGCCCATATGCGCGGGCCATGCCGCCGGGGTACTGCTCGTGCGCTGCGTGAGAGTACATGCTCATAGGCGCAGGCATTCCGGTATATCCACCTCCGGCCGCCGCTCGATAAAAGCCTTGATCTCCGGTGATATAAGGCACAACGCCTAGGGGGCTTTGGCTGGACACGGGGTAGCGCGCCTGCATCGTACCCCTCTCTCCAACGCTCTCCTGCTGCGGACGAACAGAGAAAAACAAGGTTAAAAATAGGCACACGTCTTGATTCACTTAGGGAAGAAAATTAATTCCAAAGTTCGTCACTTCCACCTTTTCCTTCAGTATCTTGTCTCAAAACTTTCATCCACAGTTTCTTCCAAAGCGGATTTCAGGTCTTCGCTGTGCAGGCGAATGAGCAGCAACTGTATTACGTGGAGAAGTCAGTGAATAGGGAAAACCTGTGAACTTCCCGCATCCGTCACTTCACAGGGACTTTTTCACCGAATTACCAATTCTGCCTTTTGGCTGAGCTCAGCGCTCCTCCCTGAACTCCTCTCGCGACCAATAAGCGCTCGAGAGCTGTTTGTAGAAAGACTGTACCCGAAGACCTTTTCCCTCTGGGTATAGGCATAGTCTACCCTTGCGTTAAGGATAAGAACGACGCAAGCATATGGAAAGAGCTAGAAGTGTTGATAAAAAACGAGAAAATTCACACATCCTCAGGGTAAAGGCTACTTATAAGACGTGAAATAAATAGAATCCTTGACATCTGCTTTAGGGTATAAAATGATATATTTTGTATAAAAGTACATGGGCAAAATTAAAGACAGGAGGTAAAACAGATTTATAATATTTGTTGAGATGTCTAGTGCTTTTAGAGAGTTACATTCTGTCTGTTGAACAAGAAAGGCTCTCTGTTTTGCTTCAAGTGTCAGGATTCATTTCAATCGTTTGGCACTTATGTGCTGAAGGGGTGAAGTAAAGCGCCGTTTGTTTTTCAGAAACAAATGTTCTGCTTAGGAGCAAAGAAAAATCTGTTCTGGCCAAAAGGTGTTAATGGAGCAATGTGTCATTTTGAGTGCTAAAAGGCAAGGTGACGGGCAAATTAATTTATTTGTTGTTTAACACTTCGGGTTGTAAAGTAGACTATTTAATATTAAATTTGTTTTGTGCATTTGCACATAAAAGTTTAGTTGAGAAGATATAAAATAAATAGAAACAAAAGGGGGAAACTAGGTACATTAGTTATTTTCTTTAGCAAAAAAAATAGATTATTAGGCTAAATCAATTAAATTATTTAAAAAAAAAGTCATTAAGTGGAAAACTATAACATCATTATCAATTCATTATTACCAATGACAACAATAAGATCATTATATAGAAATGAAACACCATGATAAATAATTAATATGACATGTTTCATGAAACATCTATTGTAATAGCCTATACAAAGATATGCATTTTAATTATTTATTTTTCTGTTGGGTGTTTGTTTAACTTTTTATGATAGACTGCGTACATTATAGTTAACTGATAAATTAACATAATTAATATATATTGCGATATCATTTTTGCAAATTAGATAAAAAGGATAAATGTTACAAAGCATCATTTATTTAGCCTATATCTTTTTTTTTTTTAAATGGCTAAAGCAAATATTTGCATTGACCAATTGTTTTATTATACTGCTAAAGGAACAAACTTAAATGTAAATTCACGTTGGAAAACTATTAATTATTTGTTTTGAATTAAAATCCTTGTAGGCTACTTAATGTTATTATGGTTACTTGGTTAAAATTAAAAACTGGTTACAGTGTCCTGGCTTGTATTTTCCTCTTGTTCGTATTCTTCCTGGACCGTATTCATGCCTATTTAAACCTCTAGGAATTATGCCAACAGAGCACGGTGCAGTGAGGAGTGCGTCTGATGTAGTTCGGCCAAATTCACCTGCTTAGAATGTGTACTTCTGTGTTTCATCGCCCTCTTGTGGCCATTTTGTTCAAGCACCGATTTTGGATAATTCGTCTACTAATAACAGCCATTTGGTAGCTATATAGGCAACAAAGTAGCCTAGTTTACGTGCAACTTGCCTTTTTTAATTTATAAAAAAATAAAAAAGTCAATATTTTTAGTTCAAATTAATATATAAATATAGCACCTGAAACCGTTTTCACTATTTTTTTTCACTAAATTTATTTATTTTCATTTTTTACAATTTTTTATGTTTTTTTCTTTAGTAGCTACCTTTACTGGTTCATGTAACTTGTGCATTTCATATCAACTGCCCATATATAGCCTTATATAATATATGATTTAACTTAAATATATAAATGGTACAAATGATTTTAAAAAATGGTACAAATGATGTGTATATACTGTGAATAATAATTTCATGGTCCATTCATAAGGTCAGCAGTTTGCATAATGATGCCAAATGAATACGAAAAGAATCTCTGGTGTTCCTTTTGCGTTTGAAGAATAGTAGCATGGGACGCTGCACTGGTGCACAGATGTCAGACTGCACGCGAACAGTCGAGACCACACACTAACTTCTTCAAACAATGCGGTTAACTACAGCGAATGGGATGCAATCAGCTAATGCACTCAAAGGAATGTTCCATCGCCAGCTGCACAGAAGTAGCATTATTCATGAGCAGGAGGTGTATGAAGCCCCTCATGAGCTGATGTCACAGCTGTCGTCCGCATTCGTTGTTTGCCCCAAAGTTTAAACTCGAGTTTGAAGTCAGAGAAAACTTTCATGAAAGATGCTGTAACCGACTTTTTATGGAATTATATATAGCCTAGCAAATGAACATACTCCCTGAATATAAGATATGAAGCCTATATCTGTGACAGTCAGATTATGTGTTTAACAAATCAGAAAGGGAAGCATTTGATTCATTTGCTGTCTGTCAATCATTTTGGCTGTGACTGTCCATATATGGGAAGCCGAAAGCTGCCACAGGACCTAGAAAATAATGAGCGTGAACCTGTTTTTATACAGTATGATGTAAAGTAAGACAAAATGCTTAAAAACAGATGTCAAGCTAGCTTTGCTTATTCTTGGCAGTTTCCGTTGTCTAACTTTGGCGGAAGTTCTCGAACGGCGAACATCTCACCTTTAATTTGAGGCAAATACTGTTTATTTTTGTTTCTTCACTCGCTTGGATGTGTGATACATACTAGAGCAGAGTTCATTGTTAAGCCAGGGCAACTTTGTTTGCCAGAGTTTTGAGATGCTAATCAGCAGAGTCAGAGATTGCACATTAGTATATTTAAAAAAAAATACTTTGGCCACTGGGGGGACCCCTTGCACCACTTTTATTACTCACTCTCACTTTTACGTTAGAACTATTCTAAAATGTAAAAATCGAAAATATATAGATGTTACAATGTAGATTGTTTTGTATAAACTCATATTTGACTTCGGTAACGATTATGGTAATAAATTAATTTCTGACTGTTTTAGTAAGTAGTTATGTTAAATACATTGCTGGTTTGCCCCATGATTTTAGCTTTTTTCTGCTCATCTCCGCAGTAGAAGATTCTGTCTTAAATATATATATATATATATATATATACAGGGACGTGCACAGGAATTTTGAGGGGCAGTTGCTCTGATCTAAAAAAAGGGCACTAACAGAATTCACACCCTATACAAATTCCACAGCTGTACAATTTTCACACCCTATACTAAATTTACCCTATTCAATAGCCTGCTCATCTGGAATGAAGGAGCAAACATTCAGTGTAAGAGTAAAAAAATGACATAACATTATTTAATATTTATACTACGGGGCCGTTGAATGCTTGAATCTGATTGGCTGACGAACGTTCTGAGGCGTGACATTATTTTCTGGGAAAAGCATGGCGAATGTAGTTCCAGGCAGCTCTCTTGACCGCATTACAGTTCCATATCACTTCGCATAGTAAAACTGTAATAACGGAAATTACAGGACTAACAAAAACAACAACATGACAGACGATTTTCCAAAAGTACACATGACATTTCCCACTAGCGAGGTAATAACAGCGCTGTTTAGAGACGCTGCTGCAGTCTAATTCACACAAGCTCTCTCTCTCTCTCTCACTCTCTGTGTGTGTGTGTGTGTCTCTCTCTCGCTCTCTTTCTAATAACTTCATTAATAACTGCATTATAATACTACGGCTCAAGGCTCCATTACCAGCTTTAAAATGACATTGTGAATGTGAAACCAGCAAAAGAAACGTTGGATGAGATGCGGAAGAAATAGTCCTACCCACAATAGCGATTAAGTACAAAAACCGAACGAATCCCTTTAAATATATCATCTGATCGATGTCTTGAGGTGTGGTAACCGTGGTATATGCGGAATAATTGACTCCGCTTCGAGTCGTGACCGAATCACCACCTGAGATGTGCATTATTTTTCTAATACAGTTTTTCTCAGTTGCTTTGGTACATTTCTCGAATCATCCTTGAGAATTGCAAAACAAGAAGTGCATTTCTCAAAACAACTCGTACAAATAGCAGAACACAATGGATTACCTGCAAAAGCCAGTCTCTTGGTCAAAATCCTTAGATCATCTCTCAAAAATAAATATCTGTGTCAATGAACATATCAGTGCCATCATAAAGACAAGTCCTTGTGTCATAGTTTACGGATAAGACAGTCAGTTTGCTTAGTCATGTTGTCAATATAACTCTGGAGGGATGTTCTGATGTAAACTACTGTATTGAACAGTATGCCATATGTTTATGTATGCCATATATCCATTTCAAAAGTATACATTTACACATTACTGTATGGGATATTGATTGAAAGAGACTGGATAGAATTCCCAGTTACACTTTTACTAGTGGTCTGACCAAAAAAAAAAAAAAAAAAACATTTACAATGTTTTTGTGATATAGAAAAGGAAAAGGAAATATGGGCACAAAGATGAAAATAAGTCTTTTTTCAGAATGTGTAACTCTTGTGTTGTCCTGTCTATACAGTATAAGCTTTCCAACTGAAGATTCATGAGATGAACCTATTTCAGCTTTTTTTCAGCTATTTCAGAGAAATGGTTTATCATTGGTTTATCATCTACATTCTCTTCATTAGTCAAGATTCACTTGCACAATTCATGCCAAATTGACAAAAAGTCTAATAATAATGTGTAAAAATAAAAATAAAAAGTGTGCTTGGCAGTTTGTGACAACTAGATGAAACATTTTGCATTGAATGACTTATACGATGAACTAAAGACTAGATGTTTTGAGTGGTATTGACTATTGCACAGAAAACTATATAATACATTTTGAGCGACATGACATTAGCAACTGATAATGTAGGAAACCGCAGATAAATGTGCATAATCAATTGCATGAATGTATAAAAGCAATGGCAACTTGTTCAAAAGAATGAGAATCTGGTTTTATGATGTGTATAAATGTAAATGACTAGATGATGTGAAGGTTGTACAAGTAGTTTTGAGAATTTCATTTCTGTTTTGAAAAATGCACCAAAGTGACTGAGAAAAACTGTAATTCAACGGCCCGTCGTCAATTATTCCTTACTTGAAATCACTGCTTAAATAGTGTTTTGACATCGACAACCCAAGTGCATTTTACACCAAACTTGCGTCTAGTTAACTTTCTAAAGTAGCAATCGCTTCTCGGGTCGACATTAACACACTGACAAAATTATATTCAGAATAAAAAATATTTTTATACCACTTTTTAATGTGTGATTGTGTAATGGTTTTCACGAGATGCCAACCTTTCGCGAACTTTCTTCCAACACTCGTTCTCATGGAGACGCGGTGTGCAAGGAGGGGAGGGCTGTGCGCGCGCGAGTAACGTTATGTGAGAGAGACGCGTGAGTGAGAGACGCAGGGAAATGAAATGCAGCTGAACGTTTGCTCTATGAAAGACATTGAGAAAGACGAAAACTAAGGACATTTAATCTATAATTTTATTTTATTTTAGTTAGTTTTGCCAAACACACATTACAGTTTTGGTTAGTTTTGTAATGCCACGTTTTTATTTTTATTTCAGTTAACACAATTTTTTCCCAACTAGTTTTCGTTTTTTCGTTCGTTTTCGTTTACGATTATAACCTTACTATTACTTTTCCGACAACGTTGAGTCGTCTCACCCGACAACCGCGACAATCTCCTTCTAGGGCCGCTCATGCAGGCTCAGCTCAGGTGCCGGTCGCGTGCAGCGCTGCAGCCACGTAAAGAGAGTTTGCCCTTCCTCTACCGACTTTCACTTTCGGAAGGGTGCCCGAATATGGAAGTGAATGAGGCTTTACGATTTTTATTTATTTTTTTATTTATTTATTTTTTATCCAAGCCTACGTGAAATTCTGCATCCATAGTACGATTTTTTTATTTCTTTTTTTTTCCACCTCGGAAGGGCAACGTGAGTCGAGAAGGGCATATGGGCAGTTGCCCGGGCAACCTGAGCAACCCCCCTGTGCACGTCCCTGTATATATATATATATATATATATATATATATATATATATATATATATATATATATATATATATATATATCCTTAGAGTAAAAACACTTGCCCTGACTCATAATGCTTCAAATTCTTTAAAGAAAGTCATTCTTCTCTTGGATCAACTGTTTTAGTGGTCCAGTGAAAAACATCTCACATTATGGTTTCTTTTCATCAACATTTTATCTGGTGCATTAGATAAAATGTTCTGCATACATTATTAGTTTATATTTTCTTACGTAGGCATCTTAGAATATCTAATTAAATATTTCAGTTTTAGTTTATTGTTTTTAATTTTAGAAATCTGCAGAAATGCTAGGACTACACCAAGAAAAAGCACTGGAAGCTGATTCCTTGGATTTAAGTTCTGCTTGTAGTGCAAGACTTGAAGACATCATTTACAAGGACACTTTCAATGTGTCTTCGTTTAATTCAATCAGCAGTGAACTCTTTGCACAAAAACACATCTTGTGCATAGTTTTCATGGCATGTAGGAAAAAGAGCAGGGCCGTGCACAGACATTTTGAGGGGCAATGGCCGAAATCACTGAGGTAGTTATTGCTCAGACTATATATATATATATACATACATACACACTTACACTATGTATATATATATATATATGTTTGTATATGTATATGTAGGCTATATATGCAGAGCTGGGTAGATTACTTGACAATTGTAATTCGTTACTGATTCAAAATTAAATGACAAAAATTGTAGGTCATAACATCATCCATTACATTACACATTTCAGGTAATATAATTAGATTACTTTCAGATTACTTCTGACTTTACTTACTTGTCACATTGATTTAAATAGGATAATCTGAATCTTAAACAACACAACAAAAACAAAAATTGGCAAAAGTTTGGCAATGCCTGCATTAGGCTACATGTAAATAAGAAATAATGTGAATTTGTGCATTTTGATGTGTTTGAAAGACAAAAGCCTACCAAAGACATTGAAACAGATGATTAAATAACCTACTGGTTTATAATAATGATCAGATAAATATTGATGTGTTCATCAGTAGTTGATGCAGTGTTGAAACACTGAGGCTGTGTAGCCTCCTGACTAATGACTGGTCTTTCTGTGAATATCCACACAACTGGAAGACTTTCTGAGGGTGTATAAGCGGTAAGATATTTTAGAAAGGAATATTTAAAAGATGAAAAAGAGGAATTTGGCAAATTTATAAATTATGAATAATTTATTGTTATTTTATTAATAATATGTATTCATGTAATCCATAACAAAACAAACTGTAGTCTGATTAGAGTATCTGGGCCACCCTCTGTGCACGGCCCTGAAGGAGAGCATGAAACTCTGAGATAAAAAAAAGAATTTAACATCCATTTGATTCGGAAGTTTTTCCCATTTGATCTTGCATGATATTGTTGTTCTATGTGGCACCTGAATGTGCTGTCTCTGTCAGTATCTTTTTCATATGTATTGAAAACCTCTTGTGATTCTTTGTTTTATATAGTTTCCGAACTCTGTTTGTATTGTAATTTCCAGGTGATTTTACTGGTCCAAATAAATCCCTCCATCATGTTTTAATAATAAGGCTTTGTATTTTTTGGTAGATAACTGTTTTCAAGACGGGTGCGTTTGATGCAGATAGGCTGTAGCTGTAAATGCCTCTTTCACAGGCGTCGCGTGAAGATGCATTGATTGACCGATAGATGGCGGGAGATGACCGTCTAAAAGCTTCGACTGCCTGCGCCACCAAAAATCACGCTAATAGTTTCTAAAATAAGATTACTTTTTTGTTTTGTTTTTATGCTTACCGTGATACACGTGTCCTTTTGCTTTTGAAAAAAAAAAACTGAATCTGTTTGGTTTGTCTTTCGTTATCCATTTGAATGGGTCAAGTTCCTCATAGGGCACTGCTACTAAATTAAGTAAAAAAAGTAGAAAGAGTAAACTGATTTAAATTATATTATATTTTTAAGAGTTAAAATAATATAAAACCTGTAATTTAGAATATTGGCCTAACTGTCGATTAATATATATATATATATATATATATATATATATATATATATATAGGCTATATATATATATATATATATATATATATATATATATATATATATATATATATATATATATATATATATTATGATTATATTTAATTATAAAAGTTTTATTGGCTAAATGTAAACTCTCTGTTTCCAATTGTAGAATAGGCCTATAGAATTAAATATTTTACTTCCTTTTACATTACGTAGCAGTATTTAATTGTATTTTTTCCTGCGCATTTGCATTCTTTTTTACAACTTACACGAGAAAGACCGAGGCTAGTCGTAACACCTTTTACGCCGGTGAATATTTCACAGGACAAAATATTTATTATCATTTTAAATGTCAGTTTCTGTAAAGGTAAGTTTCGACAACAATATTGTTATTGAAAATTTCCATAATATAGGCATATGTTGACTTTTAGACTGAGAGCATGTTGTCACCAAATGGGGAGTTAGCCTCTATGGATGTTTTGAAATTATGAAACACAAAACAATTAATGAAACTGAAAAAATGTATGTCTGAAAGTTATATTAATAAATAATAGTAATGTTGTGATTAAAACTGTGACAATTTGCAGCAACCTGACGAGTGAAAAAATATCTCCAAACCCCGGTTTTATGTTATCATTCTTTTTTTAAAACCGGGGTTTAAAATATATATATATATATATATACACACACACACACACACACACACACACACACACACACACCGGCTTGTTTATATTGTTCACTTGTTTACACAACGTTACACACATATGATGTAGGAATTAAAGTTTTGAAGGCAGAATTCACACAAATTATTTAAATTAAATTATGTGTTTGTAATCAACATAAAAAAACCGATGGGGAAAAACACATTTGGACAGTTGACTCAAAAGATAGATAGATAGATAGATAGATAGATAGATAGATAGATAGATAGATAGATAGATAGATAGATAGATAGATAGATAGATAGATAGATAGATAGATGGATAGAGTTTAGGCCTATCGGTCAGGGGAAAACACACTACTTTCCTTGAAATGTTTTATTGCTAGCTTCCATATCACATTGCACTGTACAGATTAAGTGAAATATACTTATATGTGGTAAATTCAAACTCTATAGAAATATAACCAGCAGGCATAAAATGGCCAGTCCATGACTTCGTGAGTTTGACTGTTTCATTTGCGCTTGGATCGGTGAGGTCAAATCATGTCGCCAGATGCTTTACGCTGGTTTTCAAAAATACATTTCCAAAAATGTAGTGAGTGAACAATTATTAATCCTTCATGAACTGTCTTTACCTCACAGTTATCCGAGGGCTTATCTGTGCAACATGCTCCGCTACAAGCGGACTACATCACGCAAGGTTTGACGTCTTGATGCATACTCTGATGGTGGTGATGGTGATGATAATATCCACCAGCAGACGGATGGAAAGAGGTAATTCCGTTCAAATTCAACATGAAGTCCTTCCGTTCTCCGACTGGGGAAGAATGCGTCTGATAGCGCGATATACCCACTGGAGACAGATAAATGCACTGAGATAAATATACACATGTTGACCAGTACGAAAAAAAAGTAGTTTATTTTGTTTTTAATTACCAGCTCAAGGGTATACATTTTTACCCCATGCAAGCTTTTAGGCCCACGCTTGAGAGTAAAATTAAATGTTTTGCAACAAAACCATTTTTTTAACATTTTATTTGTAAGCATACAAATTATGTTTTCAACAATATTAAATAAAAATTATATATTTTTCGATTGTACTGTTTTTTATTTCCTTAATTGCTTATGAGTTTCATACATTTTTCTTAAAAAGAAATTACGTTTAGATAAAAATAATAATTCTTAACCCCTATCAAAATGGTAATTATTATTGTTGTTGTTATTATTATTATTATTATTATTATTATTATACCATATTATAAAAGCATTTTGTTGTTTTGTACCCAAACTGTTCGAACAAAACAAAACAAAAAACCGTGGTCGACGCTACATTAAAAAAATCCTCCCAAATGAAACAGATTTCAACACTTTAGAGCCATGCGCACAAACCTTAAGATGAATTTAACACCTATCAATTAAAAACGTTTTGTAGTTTATAGTCATTTTAAACCTTATACGTTGAACTTTTGGCATTCGGAGAGCTCTTTATTTTAAATATTTTTATCGTGCTTTAGAATTTCATAATAGTTTTGACACTGCGCATAATTTTAGCTATAAAATAATGTAGCCTATTACAGAAATATTTTCCAACGTAATAACACATATTTCAAAGCAAATATAATGGCATCTAAATGTGTCAGAGATTATATGTAGCCTGCGTTATTTGTATTACCTGACATGTCTGTGTTGTCTCTCGCGCTTTGCTGTATGTAACCCTGTTCCAGAGAGTAGGTGAAGATGCCGGGATGCTGCCCTGTGGACGGCGAGTTGCTCGAGACTGCATTCGGCTGTTTAAGGTATGGAGAATTTGAAGAAGCCCATAGAGCTGTTCCTTCTGAATACGGAGAGTGACCCTCAAACGCGCCCGCTATTGCAGGGGCAGACGGGACTGTGCTGGTGTTGCTCTCCGCGCCATAGTCTCCGTTCCCGGGCACTGGACAGCTAGCCATATAACCATGTCTGGAGCTGGGGGATATGTGACCATGGTGTCCACTGCTTATTGACTCATAACCATTACCAGACAGGTCCAGGTTATAGCCAGTGCTGTGGCACGCAAGTGCGCTGGTGGGAGGTTGGTAGTCAAAGCTCTGGGGTAAAATGGCGGAACCGAACCCGAGGCCGTTCATCATTCTATACATCGGTTTCATGGCCTGACATTTTCTCCTGAATCCTCGTGGTCTTCGCCGAAATGACCCTTCCTCAAACATAAACTCACTGGTGGGGTCTATGGTCCAGTAATGTCCTTTACCCGGCCGCCCAAGTCCTTTAGGTAGTTTAATGAAGCACTCGTTCAGAGACAAGTTGTGCCGAACAGAGTTCTTCCAGCCCTGGTAAGAGCCTCGGAAAAAAGCGAAGCGTGTTTGTAAGAACTGGTAAATCTCACTAAGTGTGAGTCGCTTTGTCGGTGCGCTCTGAATTGCCATCACAATGAGTGCAATGTAAGAGTAGGGCGGCTTCTCCGGGCGTCGCAGTCCTGAGTTAGTCTTTTTAGTCTTGGACACTGCGCCATGGTCCTCCGAGCTACCTGTAGAGTTTACCAGTCCTGGATGCAGCGCGGTGGACGCTGGACTGGTCCTCATCGGGGGCGTCGACTGCGGGGGTCCGTGGGAGCTCTCAGTCGTCATCTGTCCCGCGCTGACGTACGAACACAGCTGGTAAGAGAGACGTTGACGTTGACAGAAGAAAATGGTTAAACAAAACCCCAAAGATTTCTAACTTAACCAAGCATCCTATGTAAACTGAACGGTCTTCTTTTTCAGGCTTTAACGTTATGACCAATATCCTGCTTTATGAAAGAGAAAATATCCAAGCAATATGCCTATTCGTAGTCGTTATCAGCGTTTCGAAACGGTTATTTTTCTGCCACGAGCTCAGTCCTGATCCTGGCGGCTTTAGTCCCTTTTTGAGGAAGAAATGGAAACACTTGAGTTCGTGTAGCGCCTCAACTAAACAAAACTCGACAGCCAATCATTCAATAACTCTCCGGGCTTTCTCTGCTCTAATTGCTCCTCCTTTTCCGCCTCACCCACCCCCTCCAACCCCTAGACCTCCACAAACTCAACTCTGTCACTCTTTCCAGAACCTCATGCACGCTGTCCACCAAAATCAACTGACCCCCAATCTATCGCTATATGCGACCACAAACATCGCGTCTCTCATCATTATCATCATCTTTTTGGCTTAAGTTTGCTTATTCTTTTATCTATAAAATATGATTTGGCCGTTTCTGCTGAGTGAGTCAGTCAGCGTTGCACGTTTTATGAGGATAAAGGTAGGCTATAGCCTAACAGAATTATGATTTTGAATAAAGATTATCTCCTTTTATCGAGTGAGCTGAAGGCTAATCTTGTTTACTTTGTGAAATTCGCATGTGCAACTGGAATCCTAATCAAATGGGTTCATCTAGCTTAATGGACTTGGAGGGCTGTCAATATGAACAAACACTCAGTGAGCGTGAGAGGCCTTAACAAACCTAGCTGGACTAAAATAAATAAACCATCCCATAAAATGAGGGAGACAGTGATCAGCGAGAGACAGACATAGACAGGGGAGAGAGAGGAATGACTCTGACTGGAGTGGAAGCAGGCTGTCTCTGTCGAGAGGTTTGGATACCACACACAGCGCTCCAGTATCAGCTTACGGGCCCGGGGCTACAGCATATCCCCCGAGTCCAGAGTTCATTAGCAAAAGAAAAAGCCAATTAGCCATTTGGACGTCGACAGCTTCCGCCATAAGAAGGGTCAAAGCAGTCTTCATAGACCAGTATAAATATAAATTTATTTATACAGACGTAAACATATAGGCCCATTTCCTTACATTTGTTAAATGTTTTAACATAAAGGTAGGCCTAACTTTTTAGTCTAATTCGAATTGTTTATGCGCGTAAATCGATTGTCACTGCTTTTTAAAAAATGTTATAAAGTTAAAAGCAACATAAAACAGAAAGTTGCATTGCTTCTTACTGTCAACGATAGATATAAGGCATTGATGTTTGCCTACAAAACCGCACTGGCTCTGCACCCCTTTAACTAAATTCATTACTTCAGACTTATGTGCCCTTTAGAAGTTTGCGTTCTGCAATTAAACATCGCTTGATTGTACCAAGCACAAAGTCACTTTCAGGGACTTTTAAATTAAATGTTCCCTCCTGGTGGAATGACCTCAGTATGAGCAGCTGACTCCTTAGCCATCTTTCGGCTTAAAACACATCTCTTCCATCTTTAATTTGACCCTCTAACTAAAAGAACTCGAATACTAGCTATCTATATATCTATCTATCTGTACCAATTTTTATATCTACCACAATTTTTGTCATTTAATTTTGAATCAGTATTACAATTGTCAAGTAATCTACCCAGCTCTGCATATATAGCCTACATATATACAAACATATATATATATATATATATATATATATATATATATATATATATATATATATATATATACACACACACACACACACACACACAAACACACACACACACACATATAGGCTACGCCATAGGCTTTAAGCTATAGCTATAAAGAATTAAAAAAAGAGGGAAACAAATGCATCTTTTATTTTACTGTCGGACTTTGTACATTAGAGTCGATCAGCAGAATATTTCGAAGAGTGAGATCCGCCTCTGCACTATTATTAGTATAATTATTAAATTAATAGTAGGCCTATACTTGTTTACGGTTTAATGGTAGCTATTATAAACAGCATTGTATTTAGGCAATAGCTAGACAACAAATTACAGCATTATGGGTCCTGGGGGCCTTTTATTATTTTTTAACTATTTATTATTATTATTTATTTATTTTATTTCATTTTTTACATAAATGGCACGGGATATGTCATCTCTCGCGCTCTTTTTACCCCTTCCTTTTTAATCGCCATGTTTTTAACAAAGCGAATTCCGCGAGGATGTGGATAAAAACATGTTCCCGCGCTATATAAGCAGTATTTCGCAGGGTTTCCCCCCGCCCGCTGAGCGCCTGACCCCCGCCGAGTCCCGGATACCGCGGCTGCTCTAGAGGAAACCGAGCTCTTCGCGAGACTTTGAACACAGACGATCGCTATGAGTGTTTGTGCGTAAGAAAGCGTCGCGCTCCCTTACGCACACACACTCAATGATCTGTTTTCATTCCAGACCTCATTGAGCTACTGTAAACAAAATGTAGACCTATGACTTTATTCATTGTCAAACGCATACGCATCAAAGGCTCCAGTCAAACCTTGGTCTGAGATCATTTTTTTGCCTGATGTGAAGTGTAAGAAAAATATAATTTAAAGAAAGTACACTTAAAGCTGATACAGACACAATAAACATAAATATTTTAGTGTACTTTAAATTGTTAGAGAAAGAGGGCGCTAACAATTTAAAAGATTTTGAAAGACAAAATAAGCCAGTGATAATATTAATAGACAAATTTTTAGAGCTTATAACGGTGTATCAATCAATCAATCAATTTGACGCAATGTATTTTGTTTAAATCACTATATAAATAAAGGTGTAGCAATTATATTTTATCCGTTGATGCTTTATGTTTCATGTATTTATAATTATTATAGATAGATAGATAGATAGATAGATAGATAGATAGATAGATAGATAGATAGATAGATAGATAGATAGATAGATAGATAGATGGATAGAGTTTAGGCCTATCGGTCAGGGGAAAACACACTACTTTCCTTGAAATGTTTTATTGCTAGCTTCCATATCACATTGCACTGTACAGATTAAGTGAAATATACTTATATGTGGTAAATTCAAACTCTATAGAAATATAACCAGCAGGCATAAAATGGCCAGTCCATGACTTCGTGAGTTTGACTGTTTCATTTGCGCTTGGATCGGTGAGGTCAAATCATGTCGCCAGATGCTTTACGCTGGTTTTCAAAAATACATTTCCAAAAATGTAGTGAGTGAACAATTATTAATCCTTCATGAACTGTCTTTACCTCACAGTTATCCGAGGGCTTATCTGTGCAACATGCTCCGCTACAAGCGGACTACATCACGCAAGGTTTGACGTCTTGATGCATACTCTGATGGTGGTGATGGTGATGATAATATCCACCAGCAGACGGATGGAAAGAGGTAATTCCGTTCAAATTCAACATGAAGTCCTTCCGTTCTCCGACTGGGGAAGAATGCGTCTGATAGCGCGATATACCCACTGGAGACAGATAAATGCACTGAGATAAATATACACATGTTGACCAGTACGAAAAAAAAGTAGTTTATTTTGTTTTTAATTACCAGCTCAAGGGTATACATTTTTTACCCCATGCAAGCTTTTAGGCCCACGCTTGAGAGTAAAATTAATGTTTTGCAACAAAACCATTTTTTTAACATTTTATTTGTAAGCATACAAATTATGTTTTCAACAATATTAAATAAAAATTATATATTTTTCGATTGTACTGTTTTTTATTTCCTTAATTGCTTATGAGTTTCATACATTTTTCTTAAAAAGAAATTACGTTTAGATAAAAATAATAATTCTTAACCCCTATCAAAATGGTAATTATTATTGTTGTTGTTATTATTATTATTATTATTATTATTATTATACCATATTTATAAAAGCATTTTGTTGTTTTGTACCCAAACTGTTCGAACAAAAACAAAACAAAAAACCGTGGTCGACGCTACATTAAAAAAATCCTCCCAAATGAAACAGATTTCAACACTTTAGAGCCATGCGCACAAACCTTAAGATGAATTTAACACCTATCAATTAAAACGTTTTGTAGTTTATAGTCATTTTAAACCTTATACGTTGAACTTTTGGCATTCGGAGAGCTCTTTATTTTAAATATTTTTATCGTGCTTTAGAATTTCATAATAGTTTTTGACAACTGCGCATAATTTTAGCTATAAAATAATGTAGCCTATTACAGAAATATTTTCCAACGTAATAACACATATTTCAAAGCAAATATAATGGCATCTAAATGTGTCAGAGATTATATGTAGCCTGCGTTATTTGTATTACCTGACATGTCTGTGTTGTCTCTCGCGCTTTGCTGTATGTAACCCTGTTCCAGAGAGTAGGTGAAGATGCCGGGATGCTGCCCTGTGGACGGCGAGTTGCTCGAGACTGCATTCGGCTGTTTAAGGTATGGAGAATTTGAAGAAGCCCATAGAGCTGTTCCTTCTGAATACGGAGAGTGACCCTCAAACGCGCCCGCTATTGCAGGGGCAGACGGGACTGTGCTGGTGTTGCTCTCCGCGCCATAGTCTCCGTTCCCGGGCACTGGACAGCTAGCCATATAACCATGTCTGGAGCTGGGGGATATGTGACCATGGTGTCCACTGCTTATTGACTCATAACCATTACCAGACAGGTCCAGGTTATAGCCAGTGCTGTGGCACGCAAGTGCGCTGGTGGGAGGTTGGTAGTCAAAGCTCTGGGGTAAAATGGCGGAACCGAACCCGAGGCCGTTCATCATTCTATACATCGGTTTCATGGCCTGACATTTTCTCCTGAATCCTCGTGGTCTTCGCCGAAATGACCCTTCCTCAAACATAAACTCACTGGTGGGGTCTATGGTCCAGTAATGTCCTTTACCCCGGCCGCCCAAGTCCTTTAGGTAGTTTAAAGAAGCACTCGTTCAGAGACAAGTTGTGCCGAACAGAGTTCTTCCAGCCCTGGTAAGAGCCTCGGAAAAAAGCGAAGCGTGTTTGTAAGAACTGGTAAATCTCACTAAGTGTGAGTCGCTTTGTCGGTGCGCTCTGAATTGCCATCACAATGAGTGCAATGTAAGAGTAGGGCGGCTTCTCCGGGCGTCGCAGTCCTGAGTTAGTCCTTTTTAGTCTTGGACACTGCGCCATGGTCCTCCGAGCTACCTGTAGAGTTTACCAGTCCTGGATGCAGCGCGGTGGACGCTGGACTGGTCCTCATCGGGGGCGTCGACTGCGGGGGTCCGTGGGAGCTCTCAGTCGTCATCTGTCCGCGCTGACGTACGAACACAGCTGGTAAGAGAGACGTTGACGTTGACAGAAGAAAATGGTTAAACAAAACCCCAAAGATTTCTAACTTAACCAAGCATCCTATGTAAACTGAACGGTCTTCTTTTTCAGGCTTTAACGTTATGACCAATATTCCTGCTTTATGAAGAGAAAATATCCAAGCAATATGCCTATTCGTAGTCGTTATCAGCGTTTCGAAACGGTTTATTTTTCTGCCACGGAGCTCAGTCCTGATCCTGGCGGCTTTAGTCCCTTTTTGAGGAAGAAATGGAAACACTTGAGTTCGTGTAGCGCCTCAACTAAACAAAACTCGACAGCCAATCATTCAATAACTCTCCGGGCTTTCTCTGCTCTAATTGCTCCTCCTTTTCCGCCTCACCCACCCCCTCCAACCCCTAGACCTCCACAAACTCAACTCTGTCACTCTTTCCAGAACCTCATGCACGCTGTCCACCAAAATTCAACTGACCCCCAATCTATCGCTATATGCGACCACAAACATCGCGTCTCTCATCATTATCATCAATCTTTTTGGCTTAAGTTTGCTTATTCTTTTATCTATAAAATATGATTTGGCCGTTTCTGCTGAGTGAGTCAGTCAGCGTTGCACGTTTTATGAGGATAAAGGTAGGCTATAGCCTAACAGAATTATGATTTTGAATAAAGATTATCTCCTTTTTATCGAGTGAGCTGAAGGCTAATCTTGTTTACTTGTGAAATTCGCATGTGCAACTGGAATCCTAATCAAATGGGTTCATCTAGCTTAATGGACTTGGAGGGCTGTCAATATGAACAAACATCAGTGAGCGTGAGAGGCCTTAACAAACCTAGCTGGACTAAAATAAATAAACCATCCATAAAATGAGGGAGACAGTGATCAGCGAGAGACAAGACATAGACAGGGGAGAGAGAGGAATGACTCTGACTGGAGTGGAAGCAGGCTGTCTTGTCGAGAGGTTTGGATACCACACACAGCGCTCCAGTATCAGCTTACGGGCCCGGGGCTACAGCATATCCCCGAGTCCAGAGTTCATTAGCAAAAGAAAAAGCCAATTAGCCATTTGGACGTCGACAGCTTCCGCCATAAGAAGGGTCAAAGCAGTCTTCATAGACCAGTATAAATATAAATTTATTATACAGACGTAAACATATAGGCCCATTTCCTTACATTTGTTAAATGTTTTAACATAAGGTGGCCTAACTTTTTAGTCTAATTCGAATTGTTTATGCGCGTAAATCGATTGTCACTGCTTTTTTAAAAAATGTTATAAGTTAAAAGCAACATAAAACAGAAAGTTGCATTGCTTCTTACTGTCAACGATAGATATAAGGCATTGATGTTTGCCTACAAAACCGCACTGGCTCTGCACCCCTTTAACTAAATTCATTACTTCAGACTTATGTGCCCTTCTAGGAAGTTTGCGTTCTGCAATAAAACATCGCTTGATTGTACCAAAGCACAAAGTCAACTTTCAGGGACTTTTAATTAAATGTTTCCCTCCTGGTGGAATGACCTCAGTATGAGCAGCTGACTCCTTAGCCATCTTTCGGCTTAAAAATACATCTCTTCCATCTTTAATTTGACCCTCTAACT
>NW_020525221.1:0-53570 GCF_003368295.1 Carassius auratus | reverse complement strand
GGGGGATAATAGGATCGGCTGCGGATTTGTGAGCTGATATGATTTTTATACCACAGAGATATAATTAGTATTCCTTTTACATCACGATGATATAACAGCACTAGCTGGTTTTATTGTTGTGCGTGCATCAGGAGCTTTATTGTACAGTATGCTATCGTACTCAGCTTTTGTTTAAAACCTACAAATATTATTCACGTTATGTAATGCAAATGAAGCATGATGTGTGAATGAAGCATTGTAACATTTAGCAGGGAAATGGTGGTAATGCTTAGAGACAACAGGGAGCATTTGCCTATAACATGTATAGAAAATTAAGGCTTGTATGAAGTTATAGGCTCGGCTTTTACTATACAATATGAACTAAATGTTATGTATTCAAATATAATTTATGTTACACAATGGTTGTGTTTTGTTATAATGGGTTTCTAGCCATGATTCGTTCCATCAGACGGCTAAATGTGCTGTGAATGTATAATGGTGGTGAATGCAGGCATATTTTAGCCATGGTATTCTTAATATCATGTCGGGTTCAAGCCATCAGATTGCACTGAGCTGATTTGATGGCTTGATTTTCTGTCTTCCTTTTTTATTTTTATGATAGCGCCTTTGGAAAAAACTGTGAGTGAAGCAATCAACCAACTCCCAACAAGCTTTCAAACCACCAAGTGGTCTATGGAAGATTCAAGAGAGAGCGGATAGGTGCAATACTGTCTCTGCCATAGATAAAACAGCACCTGACTGACTGTCCTTCTACATCATGCTGAGGTCTTGAGCTGTCCCTGTCTGCTGCTCTTTTGATAACACACTAAACTGACATATTTCATTGCTTCCCTTTGAAAAAGCGTTGACTACTTTGTAATACAATATTGTTTGAAATCTCACAGACGTCACAATTTGACATTTTTTGTGACGCATGACTGTTGATTAGCATTGGGGTTTGCAGTAAAAATTAAGGCTCATCTGTCTCTGTATTGGTTTGTCAGATTCTTACCTTTGACATTATTCAAACAATTCAGCAAAAAAAATAGCATAAAAATGAATAACTAACTTCAGTCCCTGGAAAAGAACCTGTAAACTGGCTTCCAGCAAACTGTCTCCTTTGGAAAACATTGGTACGTCTGCAATTTATAAATGCATTGCTTTTCCCAAAAGCACACAGTATAACACAACATCCCAGCCAGTCCAATGTTAGCCCTTTTTATCCTCTTTGCCTCGTCCTTTTATCATAAACATTTCCCAAGCTGCATGTGGTGCAACAGTCATTAACATTGGGAGAGCTGTAATCTCTGTATTTTATTCTGCAAAGGGCTTTGAGTCCTGTTTGTAGCACCAAACCTCAACGTGAAAAACAATCTAATGATTTTCACAAGCTGCCTTTCCCTTCCATTGGCACCACATGACTGCACAGTCTGAAACCCGAAAGCACTGACACTGCGGTACAGTCAAAAGTTATGAGTCGCTGGAAGGTTGCACGCTAGGAGGCCAAAAGTCCTCACACTGCTGTCTAGCATATATGCTACTTTCCACAAACAGCTTACAAATTAGGCATGACACGTCAGTGAAAAGGAGATGTTTAACCTTCATAAATGTTGAGACTCAGGAGGCCAGCATAAATGTTAAATAATATGTAAAAAATGTAATTGTAAAAATTTAAAAATAAATAAATAAATTACTTGAGCTGCAAAGCTGCAAGTAACAAGTTGGCAAACCCTAAATTAAGCTGTCACTCTGTATGGGCTAGCTAGGGACCAAATGTAGGTTATCATTATATATTAGTTTATTATATATATTAAGACTCGTTAGGATCTCATTGGCCACAGGCTATGACTTACTGCTACATATATAGCTTTAAATAGGATTTTTATCCTATCAAAATTTTTTATGTACTGAAAATGTATAATTCTTGTTACCAATTTCAATATGACAAAAAATGTAATACTAACCTAAAAACAAGTTTACTGAAGACAAGTAAACAGTCACAAATTACAAGAAATTGAGAAATTGACCTGCTTGTCCTAAACATACAAATAGACTGAATCTTCACTGTATAAATTAAAAATACATTCATTCATACTTATTTTATAAAAGTGATTCAGTCAGGGGACAGTGACTGATATTCTTTCTGATGATGGTAACACTTTACAATAAGGTTCCATTAATGTTAGTTCATGAATGAACTTACATGAAAGAACAACATACAATACATTTATTACAATATTTATTTCATATTTGATAATGTTAGTTTATACAGTCATTCATTGTTCGTTCATGTTAATTCACAGTGAAATAAGTAATGTTAACAAGCACAACTTTTGATTTTAATAATACATAAGTAAATGTTGTATTAATAACATTTATGTTGCATTAATAAATGCTATAGAAGTGTTGTTCATGCTTAGTTCATGTTAAACTAGTTAACTAATGTTAACCTCATTTTAAAGTGTTGCCCTGAAGTTTGATCTACATTATTGATACAAATGGCAAAGCAGCTATTAGGCAACTTCATAGTTACCATATGGAATAGTTCACACAAAAATTTCAATTCTGTTGTTGTAACCTTCATAATTTTCCCTTCAGCAGTTAAATACAAAATAATTTATTTGGAACAATACTGGTAACCAAAACGGTTTCAGGGCCTCCATGACTTGCATAGGATGAAAAAAAAAATAAGAATGTAATAAATAAATAAATAACATACACGGTTGGAGTCAATGGGGACCAGAAACTTTTTGGTTACGAACATTTTTCAGAATATCTTCTTGTATGTTGATGAGGAGAATAAATAAATTCATACAGGTTTTAGAGCAACTTGAGGCTGAGTAAATGACGACAGTATTTAAATTTTTGGGTGAACTATCCCTTCAAGGAATCATTATAATGCCAGGATGTAGCCTACTACAAGTTTTATCTTTTAATTATTATCGTTCATTTAAGACACAAATGACTGTGTTTACGAGGATACTCGCAAAAATGGGCATTTTGACACATAACTGGGCATATGTGCACAAGGTGCGAAAAAGACCTCGAGTCTAGTCAAGCGCTCATTGAGCAGGTGCGCGCTCCGCGTATCTGAACCGTCACGCGCTCCGCATTTAACAACATGAATTTTACCCCGCTGTTTAATGTACCTAACATCAAAAAATGTTTACAAGGTTTTTTACCACAAATGCTTAGAACGAGTTTAAATGATAAGCTTACGATTTACATGTTTTTTTTCCTGGGTTACGACCCAAACGAGTTAAGCGAATATAGATTATTCAAACATATATAAAAAAGCAATATATCGTAGGGTATTCTAAATCAATCAAGTTAATAATCAAACTAACCTAAAATCTGTGGGGACGATGACGCTGTGTTTTATCTGCTTCATGTTCCCGGTCCATTTGTTGTTCCACAACTTCCACTCCATCATCATCTTCATCATCAGGTCAAAATGTGGGAGAGTCCAAAAATCACCATTCATTGTCATTGGGGGTCATTGTCTCTCTTTATTGTGTCAGGCTTTACGAAAATGTATATTGCATTTGGTCTCTCTACTAGTTTGTAACACTGGATTTACAGACTTATCAGCAAGCCATGTAAGGAGTACAGTGGGATCAAATGACTGCTATGAGAAATGTGGCGCTAATCCTACTAACAAGCTAAGTATTAAGTGACTGAAAATGGAGAAATCCCCTTTTGGATTCATGATGTACACTGGGGTGTCATTAAACCACTGTAAGTAAGGGGTGGATTGATGAAAGGAAGAAAAATGTAATCCTTTGGTGCATGAATCACAAATGCTAAGTAAAAAAAATTTAATCTTTCACTTTTTTTATTCAACATGATATACAGTGGGATTCAAAAACTGAAATCAAAAATGCTTCTATTTACTAATTGAGTTTTTTTTTTTTTTTTTTTTTTACACATATATCCTCTACAGTGGACATCATCTAAACGGGTTAAAACAAAGAAAGCAAAAGAAAGGTGGGTGTTTAAATGTTCTCTACATGTTGCCATGGAAAATTATAATGGAGATTTGGTGTGCTGAACAAAACAAGTGAAATAATAAAATGGTATCATCTAAATGATCTTTCCTTTATTCACATATTTCCCGAATTTAAACACAAAAGCTTATTTCAATGGGCCTTTATCAGTCATGACTTACAAAAATGAGCAAAAAACTGAAGAAGAAGCTAAATATAAGGAATGAGAGTAAAGGACTCTTTGGAAGCCTGACTAAATGCATTCATCCTCTGTTCAAATAGAGGCCTAAGACCGCAGGACTGAGCTAGCCTATACAGTGGACGAAAATGGTACTAAAATGAGATGGAAGTATGTAATGCCTCACTCTGGTTTCCTGAAATCAAAGACCTGGTTTCCCGAAATCAAAAGGTAATCTGTATTAAAAAAGAGCATCTAATCTTCCAGCAAGGAAAAGATAATGAAAGAATGATGGGACCATTTCACTCAAAATACCAGAAAAGTAAAACGCTGGAGATTTTTCCATTCTGGCATGTGTACAAATGGCAAAAATGTCATATCTGAAGAAAATTAGATTCTGAATCACAGTGAAGATAGAAAGTGTCATTCCATCATACAGGCTGGTCCGTTACAGAGTGGAAATCTCTCTCTCTCTCTCTTTCTCACATACACACACACACACACAATGTAGCACAATATCATATGGCAAGGATGCCATCATTCAAATGCACATCCTCTCATGTTTTCCTGAAAGGTTTATACCCTACATAAAAGTTCTCTAAATTATTTCTTGTCACGTCTACAATATAGCTTCAAATAAATGCTTATTTAACTCCCCATAATAGTGACTAACAGGTTTTAAACAAGTCTGCACCATAAACCATACATAACTTTAACTAATAACCTTGCACCTTATGCATATGAAAAAAATCACAGCATTCAATCGCAAACATTGTGCTGAGCCTGAGCCTGAGTCTGCTGAGGCGTGGGAGAAAAGACCTCATCCACAAAGGACACAATACCACGTTCATCAGATTGCCTTTACACCTACAAATATTGTTTTTGCAGCTTTCATGGTAGTATTGTGACATAGCTTTTAATGCATAATATTTTAGGTTGTAGAAAGCCTGGACTAAACAATCGCAAACCCACTAAGCTCCAGCCTTCCTAAAAGACAGGAAAAAAGTGTAATGAATTATCACATTCCAGTCTGTGTCACAGACATACAGTAGCTGAAGTGTAATTGAAACCAAGCTCACTCACTCACTCAGCCTCAGTACAGTAAATAATCGTCAACCAGCCGTATGTCAACGAATGAGCACATTGCAATGCACAAACAGACCTTCCAGCCCCAGGACTTGATGTGAAAACGGACGGCTGGACGGAGGGCACACTCACCCCGAGAGGACCATTAGCGGAGGAGAGGAAGACAGTGAAGGCGTCAGTCTCCCGTGGCACTGGGGCATATCCGCTTCTTTAGGAGCCATGTGAGGCGGCCGGCTGCAGACGAGTTGTTCCACATCGGCTGAAGTGCAGCAGTGAGAGGGCTTGCCCGAAACCGGAGCTGCAGCGAGCAGACACTCTCACGTGCACACACGCGCGCACTCACACACATACAGGGAGAGTGTGTGAGAGCGAAGACGCGCACTACATTTAGTGTATCAGATTGAAATCCCACCACAAGGAGGCTTAAGAGATGTGTCCCTCTTGATTTCTCACATCACCGAGAGAGGCACATGTGTGCGCGCATTGCACACACACACATTCAAGCGCACAGACAGTTGGCACAAGCGCGCGCCAACGATGTTCCTCACCAGCCGCTGCAGACCCTGTGTGTTTGATTAAAAAATGGAGGAAGGGGGGGGGGGGTGGAAAGCGAAAGAGAGAGAGCGGAAGAGAAATGAGGTGAAGAAAGTCCTGTTTTAGTTCAGTTTAGTTGGTCATCTCACATACCAGCAGCAGCAGAGACAACCGTTTCTTATCTAAGCTTATACGAAGCTTATGTAATCAGAGGGGTGGGTGTTAGTGGGCTTTCGGAAGCTGAGAAGTAATAATAATGACGCATTTTAATTGGCTGGCCGGTGTATTATCACACTGATTACACCTCGTTATACTAGATGACATGATTTAAATGAGAACGAGATGGAGAGATTGGAAGATTACAATGTGGGTGAAAAGAAAAATCAAATGTAAGGAAGCGTAATTGGTTTTAATTAACGCGAGTCATCTCTGTTTTATAATTACCAGAATTCTTCTGGGTATAAATCAACCTTGTTGTCGCTGCTTCAAACACGACTGTCCCGAACATCCTTGCTCACTAATAATGTCTGAAATGAATCTAACATCACGTAAATCATGTTGAAAGAACAGCATATCCTTACTTGATTGATTTAGTGCTTTGTTTACTCGCTGTTCTGAACCTCTAACAAAGTACAGCACAGAACACAAGAAATGCATATTGCTTTAGGATAAATCAGAGGCGCCAAGACCCTTCAAGACCCTTCAGATTTCTGAGACAAGTGGATTTTGAATGCAGAATCCAAAGAAAAAAAATAGCCGAATAATAGTTTTTATATATATTTGATACAATCACACCTGCTTGATTATACAACGTTTATAACCAGCTGCTAAATTCAAATCTGCCTTCGCTGGCTGGAACAGAGACATTATAACCTGCGCACTATAACCAATCACACACGATTCTGTTGAGCTTATGAATGCAATGACCAATCAGAGGCGTTCAGATGAGTCATCGCTGAAACGCGGTGTTTTGTTCACTTGCTCGCTGACTGAATGCGAATTCCGTCATCAGAAACAAAGTGCAGACGTGCGTACAAATGTAAAATATTCAATTCACACTGTAGCTACAGTGATTTTAATGGGAGTTTTTGATAGTGCCTGAACTCTGGCTAGACTGAATGAAAATGTTCTTTGATCATAGGCTAAATGTTCTTTGCTCTCTGTAAAATGAAAGTATTATAATTAGTAACTTACAATACTGTTAATATTTTATGGTATCACACCCATAACTGCTCACTACTTAAGTAAAAATGTGAGTTTTTATGTAGATTACACTATTAGTCTACTTTGCCCATCACCCATAGATCAACTAACAAAATCTATAAAGGTACGAAATGCATTTACTTTCGAATTAAAAGGAAAAATAAAACATAAGCCTATATCAGTTATACAGTGGCTGCTGTGTATGTCAACGACAAGCATGACAACCCCAAACCCAACTTCAAATAAATGAAGCCTTGGTGAGCATAAGAAAGTTCTTTTAAAACACACACACATAAAAATATTACTGACACTTTTTTGTTGGAAAAAAGTGGGAGAAATTGGACTGAATACCATTTTTTATTTACTTTTCAATTTGCATTTAACTTATATTCTTATATACTTGCCAGACCATTTGGACCAATAGTTTTTGTACAAACTGTTCCCATTTTCCTCCAAAACAAGCTTGATTGCTTTACAAATTGAGCTTACTCCGCAGCGGTGTTAAAAGTGTTTCTAAATCCGTAAGTGTGCTCATATCATATTCATGAACTTCAGAGAAAAAATATTCTGCATGTGTATTCTGCAATTAAAACTGCAAAAAAGGCTGTTCTCATTAAAGAGTATAGTGAGTTCACACACAGTGTTCCTCTTAGCCGCAAAATGTTAGTCTCTGTAGGTGTCTGTGAAATGGAACTTCTCTCCTCTGTGCTTCAGGCCATCGGCTGTCATTAACCAGAGAGTGAAATAAAATGTTCCCTCCACCAATTACTGATGGAGAAAAATCTTCATAATTCAGCAGGAATGCAGACTCCATCTGCCAGCACAGCTTCAATAGTTTGATAAAACACACAAAAAAAAAGATTTGTAAAACATACTTTCAGGGATGCACCATTCACAAGATGTTTAGAATGGGAAGTATGTTGAGCTGACATTTCCCAGAATGCCCTAAGTGGTAATATGTGCAAATTATACAGTGACTTTCAGCGAGGTCAGATATTTTAAATGGAATTTCTGCTGTTTTCAGGATGCCCTCTGTCTCATGCAATTCAATTTGTCTTTTGGTGCCGCCAGCACAGACAGACATATCAGCTCTTTTAAAGGGACCACGAAATCAGAATGGGCCCACTGGCGCATGGGACACGCCCGTGATATGGGGTTGCAGATCCCATGCGAGGCCTTCCTCATAGCATTATGAGACAGGTAGGCTATATTATAGTTCAATTTGTCTGTCAAGGGTGATTTTTCTCTGCATATAAGCCAAAATCTAATTCAAAGGTGTCAACAACAGGCAATAGAACATAAGGAAATCATTTTCTCTTCTGGTTGTTTTAATGCTGATCTGAACATGCCCTGAGGTGTGAGTCCAGACATGAAGGAAAGAAACTGAGAGAGACAGCTAAGATGTTTGCTGAGATGCACCACTGAGCTCTAGCCTATATTACTGAGCAGGGCTAATCAGAGGAGTGAAAGGAGAGAGAAGAAAATCCTCTCTCTGTGCTCCCCGTCTTGAGGCTGAGAACATCCTCCTGCTTTCTTCTCATGCTGCAGCTAAGAGTCGTTTTCTCAGCTTGATCCCCATTGGATTAGCTCTCGTTGAAGGCCGCTGTGCGTCCTCTTATTGTTACAGGAACAGATCACCTTCTGCTCATTTATTTCATAATGTTCATGCATAATCCCTCAAAACCTCAACTATTTATACTGTATGAGCCACTGCATATATTCTGTCTGAATAATAACAAAACAATGTCCAAGAATTTTCTCACCATCCTTTAGGTCACCTAATTTCCATCCTTATAGTACAAATAGGTGTAAAAAGTAATGTGCATTATCAATAAAATCACACCCTGAAATATTTTTCCTTTTATGTATTATCTACCGATGAAGCCACAATCTAATTGTATAAGGGAAAATGCTTATTTTCCATACTTTTTTTTTTTTTATTTAATACAAATTTCTTTTCACAAATTGTGTTTCTCAAATGCAATTGTAAAGTGTAAATCTCTATTTTGCTCAAAAAGGAATCTTTTTTTGTGTGTGTGAATCAGACTACCACTGCTCATGTTGTATGGTTTTGATTAACTTAAATTATTGTTTAAATCCATTTTTTATTTTGTTCATCAGTCCAACTTTTCAGGGTGCTCTGTATGTTTTTGTGTGCAGCTTTTTTTTTTAATGTAATCATTAGGCAGACGATTTTATCCCAACGTGATCTCATGAGAATACGTGTGTATTTTTACGTTAAATGTGGTTCTACCACACGTACATTTACTTACGTTTATGGAAGCAATCAGAATCTACAAAAAAGCAATGATGTATTTCATTTATTTTATTTATTAAGCTTTTTAGGATGGTTCAATAAAAAGTTGCGCTTCCGAATGCAAACATGTTAAAATATAAAATGTAACTTTTGCTGTAGTTCTATAGATTTTAAGCATTAGAATTTGGTGAAAAGAAATTGCCTAGAAGTACAATTTTAAAAAGCTAGACATTTGTTTATTTACATGTTTACATTATACAGTATTTTAAATTTGTATTTAAGAAGTGACAGAAAACCTAACACATTTTCAGTGTACTTAGAAATAGTACACAATATAATTATTTATTATTCAATTTTTAGCATTTACGTTTTGATTTTCATTCAACTCGTCTTTCTTTAAATTCTATTTAAATTCTAAACCTTACCTACACTGGAAAAAAATAGTGTAGAAGCAGTTCATTCAGAAATTGTTAGTAAATTCAACAAACCATTTTAAAAACACACACTACCAGTAACACACCAAATTAAATGTGAAATTGTGAAGTAGAAAAACTTAAATAGTTTTTTAGAGTGTAGTTTAAACCATTCAGTGTTGTTTCACACTTCAGGGCTCCTCTTTATTTATGCAAATACAGTGTATGACTGCACCTACATATGATGGAAATAAGAGATTTCTCCAGAGCACACTGTCAGAATGAAGGGATGTTTCCACAAATCATTTAGTAATTCTACATTTTAAGCAAGATTGAAAAAAGGTTGCTATTATAGAATAGAATGAGGAGTACTGTGTTCATCTCATGAGTGCTATATAGAGGGCTGCTGACAGATGTTATGGGTGCCGAGGGATTGAGGACACTGGATGTTCTTCAGGCTTTGTGAAGCGTGGTGCACAGGAGATTGACTGTGATTAACAGCATCAGTGGTGGTTGTTTAAACCTTTTCTTAGGCTTTATGGTGTCAGCACAGCTCTTTTGGCAGCATGTGTGCAGGAACCTGTGTGTGCATGTGTACTGGTGAGTATAAAAACAAAGCATGTGTCTTGTTTAGATTTGGACTATTTACATCTACTGAAGCGTTGCTGCCCCCTACCTTCAGTAATCTCTGTTTACCTTGTGTGTTTAAACACACACACTGATTTTTCACAATGATAATGGAGATTGCATGCCTAGTTAGACACAGATGGTGACTGCACAATTGACCACACTTTAATCGTTAACCTTCTCTTGTTATCCTGGAATGTATTATTCCTTGGAGGCATCCAGGGAAGAATCCATATGTAAAGAGGAGATCTACTGTCCTCAACTAACCAGCATATTTGCATTTACCAAATCGCCCCAAGTAATCTTTGCTAAAGACATGTTCCAGAAACAAAAATGATCTGTCTGTCAGGTCTGTAGTTTTAGCAGGATAATGTTTCTAGTCTTGTTAATTAAATTCACTGGCATGCACCATATAATTGCAAGTCACTTTGAGATGTTCTCGAGTCCTAAATTTCATTGTTAACAAGGCATTATACTCGATCCTCACAATCCGTTCTCTGTATGGCTAAACAGTACTTATATAATAGCAGTAATGGAAGCATAGCGGAGATATTTACACTTTAGGGACTCATTTACATTTGATAAAGGCTTGCATCTGAACTGCATGATATGAGCAATGTTATATGTGTTTCTCTCTATCTCTCTCTCTCTCTCTCTCTCTATCCTTTATTAACCCAATCGCATTGGATAAATGTTGTCTTTTTAATTGTACTGATTTGTAGGGCTGGATATATATAAAGATTTTCTGATTTGATTCCAATTCACAATCTGAGTGTAATTAGATTCTGATTCATTTGAACACATTTTAGTTATGTCTATTTTGTTCACATATAAAAAAAACTTTCTCAGCGAATGCTCTAAATTATACTGGGAATTTTATAACATGGGGCAATTGCAAGTGATCAACCGTGTCCAAACTTGAACAGCTTCAGTTATAAACTCCTGTGAAAGTCATCAATAATAGGACCAAATCATAAGAAGAATTTTGTTCAGCTTGTAAAGACAGATGCAAGAAGTCATGCTTTGTTGCTATTATGTCATGGTTATCTGCTGCAGATTGATCATCGGTGCAGAAACACTAGAACAGAGGTAAAGTTTTGTCATGAGATTTTAAGAATGTCCAAATGAAAATCGACATTTATACCCAATCCTAATTTGTTCTTTAGTTGAATTATCCACAGCAACTCAGAGTTAAGTGCCTTGTTCAAGGGCACAGAGACGTTTGAATGTACAATCTTTTGACTAGACCAAATCTTTAAGCTTCACCATCCTCCTATCAAACCTGAGTTGTCAATCACTCAGCTTTATCTGAAATGACAAAAAATGGATTCAAGTAATTGCATGCAAATACCACTGAAAGAAGTGGGGTCGAGTTAGAATGTATCTTATCTGTGCAGTACTGAGTCTCTGATTAGAGGCTATGTCTGGATTTAGCTGACTGACTTTTACCAAGTAAGTCATTAAACAGTAAAAACTCTATCTTTGACACAGTGAGAGGGACAAAAGCCACTTGTTCTGACACGGCTGATTTTAAAAAGCAGGGACTAACCTTCCTCTATCGAAAGCAATTACAATCACATTTAATAATACAGTAGGGACCTTCTCCAATGTGTCTTAATGCCAAACAAAATCATCATGGTTAATGTCAAGAATGTCTTTTGAGCTGCAAAACTATTTTTTTCTTTACCTTGAACAACAGAACATCTTAAAGTTAAAAACACTTGATTCAGAACGTCTATTTTGAAGTTGTATTTGTTGCAAATGTAGTTGTTTAATTCTGTCACCATCAAGATTAATGTGAAGCAATCAAATACTTAAATATTCCCTCTTTACATTTTTATTTTATTTAGTTAGCTACTTTTAGTTTGTAGTGTACCTAAAAAATAACATGACTGACATTTAACTACTTAAATGATAGCTAGCTTGGCATTTTAGTAGATTGGCATTTTACAGTTTTTAAGCGGCTTTCCAACAATGCCACTAAACAGTTCTGTCAGAGCATCCACAGAACAGAAGCGACGGGAACCGTGTCAACCTAGCCATAAACTATGTATCAACTATACATCTGTTTCACATAACTCTCTCTGTTCTGTGGGTTGTTCCTCTTTGCTTGGAGCAGATACAAACACAAGCACCAAGGTGTGTTGGCAAAACATGACAGCTTTGCCATCTAACAGATCTCGCCACATGAGGAGGCTTTGCTTTAAAAGCAGGATTCCTGGAGAGAGTTTCAATGCTGTCAAATGTCCTTTTGTCACAACATGCAGCAAATCAGAGGGAAATGTAAATGTTTGTGCTGTTTGTAATGCAGTGGTGGAGTGTTTGTCCTTTCTGACAGTGCATGACAATAGATGTAATGGCTTGTTCCCAGTGGCTACTTTGGAGTTTTACATTGCCCATGCAGTCTAATTTGATTGAGTAGATTGAGTAATTTGTGGTAAATTCTGATAAATAATGTATAGCCTTTCTTAATTGCTTGATATATAATATAGCCTGAGGCACAAACAGAGTCCTATTTAACAGTTAGACAGTGACTGTGTATCTGTTGTTTCATATTGCCATTACAAAAAACAATAAGACACATAGAAAATACAATGACAACATTTGGATTGACCATGATCACAATAGAATTTGTGTGGTTCTGTCACGCATGCATTTTTGCACAGACACTGAATTGTACATTATCAAAAGTCTGGAAACATCTATGAATCCTTTTAGTTTCATATAATATTGAATTTATGTAATTCATTATAGCAATCGAGGTTAATTAACACCATCACATCTATTTAATGCAATAAATGCATTTACCTCACTTGATATAATAACGGTTTCATCTGTTTTGTGTGGCTTCTCAAGAACACACACAGACTTATTTACATATTTGTTGAGCTCTGATGATAATTAAATCATCTGCATAACAAATGCAAATGACTGTATTTTGCATTGCTTACATCTACATTTTATTTATTTAAGAAATTGCCATTTAAAAGGTACTTTTCCTTAGGGGACGACACTTCACCGTCATTTAATAATAAACAAGAGGCCTGCTGTGAAATTGTGTCGGAGTAACTTCATTATCTGTGACGATCATCTCACAAAGGTTACAGCAATTTCAGTTCTGACCAGTCATCAGATTAGTAAACATCTACAGTAGCCACCACTGTATACATCTCTAAGTTGTAAAAGTATTTAACACTTTGCATTGATATTGTACAAAATGTGCAAATGCCTTGAAAATTAATGAAATCCCCTGAAAAGGAGGCCATATCCCTGAATACACACACACACACACACACACATTTATAATAGTCCAATAAGAACCTCCATCAATATTGGCCTAAACAACATGACAGACCAATTGGGACTCTACACAATTTGTATAGAGCTTAGTCATCTCATTTCTCATCTAAATTCTCTTTTGTTTCCGACAAAATGTGGCCTGGAAAAATAAGTCTTATTTTAGGCAATTTTGTGGGGTTATTCTTCTGCCTGGTCTGTTAGAACGTAATTACAGGTCCTTAAATTAGATTTAACGAGTGAACGAACAGCTTCATTGAGTGAGATTGAGTGCATTCCCCTGACAACAGACAGAACTGACCCTTGTGGACTGAGAGCTTCGGCTTGTCACATAATGACATCGCCAGGGACAATTTGATTTCTACAACACCAAGTGCACAACCACATAAATGTCATGAGCCTCAGAGTTGTGGCACTTTTCTCAGCTTTGGATGACAAATTAAAGAAGCACACATGATTTTTTAATGAGCTCTGCTACTATCAGGGTGAAGAATTGTGGTTTCAAACTAGCACATGATGGGAGCTTCACTTGGGGGAACATTCTGAAACATAATTTCCATTGATGGTTGATCTGATGTCTGTGGAACGCAAAGCTAACATTTGCATTGTGACAGAAGCTCGTTCAGCTACAGCCCACATGCCTAATTCATGTGAAAGATCACCTGAGCTCAGGGGAAAGTTATCGTGGCTCTATTATTTTAAATGAAAAGCTAAAGCTCATCCAAAGTGCATCCATAAAATTAAGCAAAATGGCAGTATAGGCTCAAAAGAGCGTAGAAAAAAAAGAAAAACAATTTTTTATGCTGAAATCATGAGTAGCCAAGCCTAACTATTTTGTCAGTATAAGAATTTCTAGAAAAGTAAAACAGAATATTACTCTTCCTAGATTATAATTATTCCTTCTGTGTATAGTGGGGTTGTTCTGTAAGACCATGTTTTTTTTACAGTCATTTGCAATCATTATAGTAATGAATCATACTTGACACAGTTACTAGAGCAATCAGAACAGCTGTGATTATCTTGCTTATTTATTTTTATACAGTAGTTCAAAAAACAGGTTAATATTGACTAACTTACATTTTATACACAATATTTTGAGTAACACTTGAATAGTTTCAAAGTCAAAACGGCTACATCTCGTAGATGTAGATGTAAAATTTCAGATTTCATTCATACTACACCCGCTTATACTATAGAACATTAGTTTTAGAACATCACCAGTTGCAAAGTTTTATACAAATGAAGTAGTGTGATTTCTAAGTTCTCTTCAGTGTTTTAAACAAATTGGTTGAGTGAACAATTCAATGGCTTAGGTTGACTAATTGGGATCATGTATGCCATTGAGACGTGTTATAATGTGGTTCACCTTTGTACCTGATTTATATTAACTATCAGTATCAAATATTTCAGAAGTTGCTTCATGGGGTTGAGAGGAAGGCACATATTTTCATCTCTCCTCTCACTCTGTAATCTGCATCAGAAAGTTAATTAGTGCTACAGTCACAGTCTCACCTCCTTGTTATTAGTGCTCAGCAATTACAATCAGCACATTGTCACACTGAGCACAGAGGAATCCAGATACCACATTAACCTCACTGACAGTTGGCACTCATCCACATGAACTTGTTTTTGTTTTTTGTTACCCTACCAAGCACTGTTAACGTTGTCGTGGTATAGGAAGGTGTATAAAGTGCCATTGAATGTTAAGAGAAAAAAGCAGTCGGTTTATGCAAAATGGTGATTTGCATTCCAAGATGAACAGATTTTAACAGCATATGGATTCAGACACCCACGTATATTGAATGAAGAGTCATTTATTCAAGGTGTCCTGCTGTGTGAACACAGATGACATCAAATATTAATCACTGGTGTTATGATAGCAAAATGAGGAAACAATTACAGCATCTTTCATTTATATGTAATTAACAAGTATAAAACGCTGAACAGTTCAGTAGTTTAAGTATATTTAAATATGCATATATACAGTACAGACCAAAAGTTTGGAGACACCTTCTCATTCAAAGAATTTTCTTTATTTTCATGACTATGAAAATTGTAGATTCACACTGAAGGCATCAAAACTATGAATTAACACATGTGGAATTATATATGGAATTATATACATAACAAAAAAGTGTGAAACAACTGAAAATATGTCATATTCTAGGTTCTTCAAAGTAGCCACCTTTTGCTTTGATTACTGCTTTGCACACTCTTGGCATTCTCTTGATGAGCTTCAAGAGGTAGTCACCTGAAATGCTCTTCCAACAGTCTTGAAGGAGTTCCCCGAGAGATGCTTAGCACTTGTTGGCCCTTTTGCCTTCTGTCTGCGGTCCATCTCACCCCTAAACCATCTCGATTGGGTTCAGGTCCGGTGACTGTGGAGGTCAGGTCATCTGGCGCAGCGCCACATCACTCTCCTTCTTGGTCAAATAGCCCTTGATGCCTTCAGTGTGACCCTACAATTTTCATAGTCATGAAAATAAAGAAAACTCTTTGAATGAGAAGGTGTGTCCAAACTTTTGGTCTGTACTATATATATATTAATCAAACTTTTGGCATTCCTAATGAAATATTTTAGTAGTTTAACAAACTACACATTCTCAAATGATATGAGAATAACAAACTTCATACATGCCAATTAATTTTTTCTTTGAATCAAAATGTCTTGAACTGCTTCCAGAAAATCACCTGTTTCTTAATAACCCATTTAATAATTGTAATTTGTGTGTAAATCTGTTGGTTTTCAAAACTAATTATTTTACTAATTCTATTTAAGTCCTGTGAAGATGCCCTTTGGGATTAATTTTATACTTAATATATGTATTAAGTATAATACAAAATAAAATAAAAACATGCAATGGATAATTCAGTGTCTTAACGTTATTAAAAGTGCATTGCGTGTCTTTCACTGTTATTGGGATTATTCTTGACCTATCACTAAACTGTTGTGAAAGTACCTGTTCTCCATTCTTCTTATCAGGCCAACACAGACTGTATGCAGGATAAATCTGCTGTACCATAAATATCATGAAGTTCGATTAATTGCTGGGCAGGATGTGTATAAAATTGATTTCATGAGAGAGATAGTGAGTGAGAGCGTGAAGAATAGAGAGAAAGTAAAGGCAGGATAGAAACATGTAATCGTAATCCCAGATCATTTTGAGTGAGTCTGATTTAGGCCTGGAGCAATACTAAAGAAATCAACAGAACCGCTTAAGCTTGTAAGGAATCAGTCTTTTAAAAGGTGTATATTGTACTTTTATGACTGAACTTCACTTAAAATGGAATGAATGTGTTCAGCTAAATCACTGTGTTCTGGATTTGAAACGTGGGTCCATGACATTTGGAGAGTTTAAGTATTTTAATTCACTATCAATCTGGTGAATTTCCAGATTAAATAAAGACCTCAGATTTACAAATGTATAACTGAACATTCCTCAATATTGCTAAGAGGCAAGCCTCAAATTCTGAGTTGCAATTGAATAATGTATGAGGAGCTTATGACAGCAAACAGAACTGGGAATAAAATCCAAAGGTCTGATTTACTTAAGCAATTAGCTTGTCTAATTGGCTTAAGCATGATGTCAGAAATGTTATTAGATGTGCATTAAGGGCAGCTCTGTTGCATTAGACCTCAGCATCCACAAAGTATTGCAATTTGAGACCTATAAACATGTTCATGACTGTCTTTACATATATATATATATATCTATATATATATATATATATATATATATATATATATATATATATATATATATATATATATATATATATATATATATATACATATATGTTGTAATTGTTTATAACTAAAGCAATTCAGTTTTGTTTTCAGTATTTGAAATAAATAATATAAAAATACAAATGAAATAAAATACAAACATTAGATTAAAAACTTAAACTGTTAAATGTTGTGTTTGGAACTAACTGAAATAAGTTTATTCAAAGTCCTAAAATTACTAAAATTGAAATAAAAATAAAGATATTTAAAATGAATAAAAATAACAAGAGCATGTGACAAAATGACTAAAATGGAAGTGAAAACTGAAAATTATAAAAGATAAAACCAAGTTTAGAAAAAAAAAAAATAATATATATAGTTGGATGAGACACCCAGAAAAACCTGTTAGATCCAGTGTGAAATGAGCATGAGAAATAAAAAAGAGAAAGTAGCTGTTACCTGTGAGTTTTGTGCGTAAAAAATGCTTAGCCCGGCATTGCTATTTACTTTGCACACTCCTGAGGGTATGTGCCTAGTCAATGGCCAATTATCTCCCCAGCACACAACAAAATGAATATGCAGACGGGATGCCTACAGTAAGATCCATAAATTTACCTCAGTATGGATCACTGTCACATGCTAAAATCATTATATTGCCATGTTAGAGATGCTTTCTGTGCATGCTAGGTGAGATTATGTGCACGGTTATTGCCAGTAAATGAACCGTGAACACTGTGGCTGAGGCAAAGACAAACAGCTACACTGGCTTCAGGTTCTGAACTGAGTGCCAGATGACTAGATGGATTACATAGCTGCCCAAATCTGATGTTTTGTAACTTCTTTGTCATAGCAGCAACTGTTAAGGGGATTTAGACCTTGACAAAAGCAGAAAAAGAGTATCATATATGAAATATTTAAGCATATTGTTTGACGGTTATTGCAGTTAGTTTATTGCATGTTAATGAGCATAGAGGTCTGCGTTATGACCCTGAACCAACACAGTCATATTAGGGGGCGACTGATCAACCTAATGGACCATTAAAGCTATAATTTTGTCATGGAGTTACCATAGCTTAAATAATTAGTTTTATTAACCAATGAAAGCAGGCATAAGCATTAATTTTTAAGAAGATTATCCTTAGCTCCTGTTTCTAAGGAGGAGTAAATTAATTAGCAGAGCTTCTTATAAAAATATTCATGGGAGGTTTAGGCATCGCTGTTCCGGTTCTGAGATCTAATTTGATGCTGATGTTGGGTTAGGTTGGGTATGAGTGTTTTCTTTGCATGTCCTATCCCCAGGATACTAATAAAGGCAGTGGATTCAGATACAAAATTATATGCATAAAAAGAAATGGGCACTCAGCAGAGCGGAAGTGTGAAGAGGCGTGAAGTGATAGATTCATTCCTGAAATATTAAACTCTGCTTTCTCTTTTTTCCAGTCACTCATATAAAAAAGAATGTTTCCGGCATGTTTTGGAAACTTCATTAAGGCTTTCTGTGACTTTTTCCTTTTGTTGTTTATTGCTTTCCTCACCATATAGATCTTATCAGGCCTCTGCCTTACAGACATTCCGAGAATAAGGCTGCCCTATGTTTATTGCCCATTGCTTGAATTAAACTAATATCAATTTAAATTATAACACATGTGCAAACATTGCCACAAGCTTTTATTCTACTTTTATCAGAATCCTTATTGCATTATATCAACAGCCGCTAGCATGAAATAAAAATGTCACCATCTAAAATTATACTTTTTTCCAAGACTCTGATACGGATTAAACTCTGTATAATAGAAAAAAAAAACATTTCACTTTCTATCCAAGCCTTTGAGGCTAAGTTTACACTAGTGCGTTTTCCCTTTAAAACACATAAACGGGCCCTCTCAGTGCCACTAACCGTTTGAGGTGAGAACACAGGAGAATCCCGGCTCAACACGAAAGCTATAGAACCTAGCAAACGTGTTAGGTGCCATGTGCACTGATGGACACCCTTATGCTTGAACATGGTGTTCGTTAAGGACAAACCGTGGTTAGCACAGAAATCCAATAACAGAACACCACTCGGGTTCAGGTCAGGGGGGCCGTTCCTCCCAATCACGCCCCTCTAGGTGTCACTGTCACTGCCCACGTGAGCGTTGAATGCCCCCAGTAGAACGATGGAGTCTCCACTCTGAGCACTTTCCAGCACTCCTCCCAGAGTCTCCAAGAAGGCCGGGTAGTCCGCACTGCCGTTCGGCCCGTAGGCACAAACAACAGTGAGAGACCTATCCCCGACTCAAAGGCGCAGGGAAACGACCCTCTCGTTCACCGGGGTAAACTCCAACACATGGCGGCTGAGCTGGGGGGCTATTAGCAAACCCACTCCAGCCCTCCGCCTCTCACCATGGGCAACTCCAGAGTGGTATAGAGTCCAGCCTCTCTCAAGAAGTGTGGTTCCAGAGCCCAAGCTGTGTGTTGAGGTGAGCCCGACTATCTCTAGTCGGTACCTCTCGACCTCCCGCACAAGCTCAGGATCCTTCCCCGCCAACGAGGTGACATTCCACGTCCCTAAAGCCAGATTCCGTGTCCAGAGATCGGGTCGTCGGGGGTCTCGCCTACGACTGTCGCCCGATCCACTATGCACCGGCCCCTTGCGCTCCCTCCTGCAGGTGGTGAGCCCACAGAGACATGCAATGGTCAATTTTTCTTTGACCTCATCTGAAATACTTTTGTTAGCTGAGCAAAAATAGAAAATGTTAGTGGCAATAATATTTAAAATGAAACTTTATTTCATATTAAATATTTTGTTTATTGTTGTTTATATGCTGATAGTCAGAACAATGGCAATCTTGCATGCGACACTGCTTCATATCATTATCATATTTACAGTAATGTCTACAAGACATTCCTCACATATGCTCACAATAGCTACATCTCCATACTCAATGCTTGACAGATTGATTTTTATTTTATTATGACCTGATTACAGTTAGAATATACTATATGAAGCATAATGCTGTTTTGATTTTGCTGATGTGTGAAGCAGTCTTCTTGAGATATGAAGATAAAACGCTAGACTGAATTATGCAATAGCCTAACAGAGCAATAGGCTATTGGTTTACTGTAACTAACCAAACAGAGGACCAGTTCTCAAGTCTGCAGAAGCTTAGAAATATTTACAGAGTGCTTGAATTTGATTAGTCTTGTCAAAATATCCCGGAGTCAGTTCTGCCTGACGTTGTCTTTTGATAGCCTCCTTTGATCACTGCAGTGGCTGGCCGCTTGTGAGGAACTCATGGTGTTGCTCCTGACAGAAGTACTGTGATACTGTTTATGTGTGTGTGTGTGTGTGTGTGTGTGTTCTTGTTTTTGTGACATATCAGGACACAACTCTGTATAGGTATATATGTTTCCTGTGATGGTTAGGGTTAGGTGTAGGGTTGGTGAAGGGCGATAGAATATACAGTTTCTACAGTATAAAAACCATTACGCCTATGGAATGTCCCCACTTTTCACAAAAACAAACATGTGTGTGTGTGTGTGTGTGTGTGTGTGTGCTCTTGTTTTTTTGACATATCAGGACACAACTATAATGACATGGGTATGGCACAGGTATTTCAAGGAGAGGTTGACTTATGAGGACATAAACCATGTCCCCATTTTTCAAAATGCTTATAAACCATACAGAATGACTTTTTTGAGAAAGTAAAAATGCACAAAGTTTCCTGTGAGGGTTAGGGTTAGGTGTAGGGTTGGTGTAGGGCGATAGAATATACAGTTTGTACAGTATGAAAATCATTACGCCTATGGGATGTCCCCACTTTTCACAAAAACAAACGCACACACACACCAACTTAAAGACAATGTTATCATGCATATTTTAATCTACACTGTACAATATTTACTGTGCATATACAATATTTATATATCTTTTATTATGTTTTATGATATACCACCATTAAAAAGTTTGGGATTTTATTAAATGTTTGTAAAAATGTTTTTGAAAGAAGCATCTTATGTTCACCAAGGCTACATTCATTTGATCAAATATACAGCAAAAATATAAATATTGTAAAATTATTTTACCATTCAAAAATAACTGTTTTATATTGTAATATATTTATGATGCAATATATTCTTATGATGGTAAAGCTGAATTTTCAGCGTTATTAATCCAGTCTTCAGTGTCACACGATCCTTCAGAAATGATTCTTAGATGCTGATTTGCTGTTCATGTCTGGTTGTTATTATTATCAATGCTGTGTTGCTTATTTTTATGGAAACTGTGATTTTTTATTTTATTTTTTAACAATTCTTTGACCAATACACAGTTAAATAGAATAGCATTTATTATTATGAACAGTTAAGGACAGTTTTTTTCCCATTCAATCTAATTTTCACATTTTGTTGGATGCACACAGTAAGCAAATTCTTTGTTAGTGAATCTATTTCTCAGTGTACATGACTTAATGATTTTGAGTGTTTCAATTTTTATTATCATGGGTCAGAAAATGTGAAAATCAAAGCTGTGATGATTTACAGTGTTTTAGACATATTTAATCTGTAACCAAACTATACCATCATTACCAGAGAACTGAACTGTTAAAAGGTTAATGAAACTGAATATTAGTTCTTTAGGTAAAAAAAAAAAATGCTTATAAGCTCATCAGTTAGGAAGAAGAGCATGAATTATGTTCAGAAATCATAAATTATGTTTATGAACATAATTCATGCTCTTCCTAACTCATGAGTTTATCAGTAATAGTCACTGGAAGCTAAAAAAAAACAGAATAGACTTCTGCTGCAACTTAAAATGCATATGAATCATGATGTCAGAGTTGACAACGTGTTGGAATCTTTGCCCACCTCTCGTGCTCGATGAGAATGGCTCAGTTTATATCTGCTGCGATGAAGGAGAAGATGATGAATAATAACTGGCACCTCTTAATGAGGGAACTGATTACACACAAAGCGCATCATCAATCAACAGGAGCGTTTCTGCTTTAATAGAGCCAGACAAATGCAAAAGGGATAAAATCGAGAGTTGCTTCACCAATGGGCTTCCTAACTTTTATTAGTCAACCTACAATATTAATTTGAGTTATTTGTGCCATTATACCATCGAAGGAGTCTCAGCACAAGGAAAGAATGTTGATTAGCACCGAATTTAGAGACTTTCTTTGAAATGGCTGTTGTCAAGAGAATCACATGTTCACATTAATTATGCTGAACTGCTTTCTAAAGTTGAGTCTAATCGATGATCGTAATGAGGGTATTATTATGAGCAGCATCGATGACTAGTGTCATATTTTAACAGATTAATAAAATTGGTAATAAACAATAATGGAAAAAGAGATTTGGATAAGTCTCACAGGATCCCTTTTATATGAGCTATTTGATTTCTAATCCTCCAGTACTATTATATCTGAAAGAGGTTGAAAACACTCAGTATTGCTCTGGCAACCATCTCCAAGGAGAGTCAGGACTTTTAGTAGCCATGCCTATTCAGTGGATTTGATTTCAATAAGTAGAGGTCCGGAAGGGAGGTTCTATTGGTTTACATACACAGCATACAGACTTCTGAAGATAACAACATTAATTAATGTCCATTGTATGGGGGATTGTCTGTAACAGTTTGAATGTAATGATTCACCAATCTCAAGGTTTGGTCGGGCTTTTTGTTTATGAAGCTCTTGTTCCTTATGGTCAGACAAGCAAAAAGTAATTACTTTCGCTATGTTGGATATGTTTGTTCATTCACATGCAGGACAGTGAAATGGTCACTTTAAACAAAGATGCAGTGCAAAATCTTTGTAGGGCTTAAAATCTGTTAAAAAAAGAAGAACTGACAATTAAATGTTTAATGGAGTTCACGGTTGTGCTTTGGAAAAAGCAGATTAAGCATAGGAAAAAAAAATCTTAAATTTACTTTTAAAAATGAACATATTTCTGCATATTTATTTTATTTTGTGTCTCTAGTTTTATATATATATATATATATATATATATATATATATATATATATATATATATATATATATATATATATATATATATATATATACAAAGTGTGTTGCACATATGCTATAGAAACAGTACAATATAAACATTAAAAGCAGATGTTCTCAGTGATCACAAGTGAAGCCTCCCATAGGCTATAGCGTTTGACATAACTTCAGACTGAGACAGACTGACAGTGTTCAAATGTTAGGTAGGAGACATGCTCTTGGCTACTGGTCAGTACATCACTGTGTTATCATTATGCCTTTTATGAGGTTCAGGGTCTCAGTGAAGAATAAACCTTGTCAGCCAGAAAAGATACTTGACCTCCACTCCACTGCTACCTAAAAAGGTAAGATGGAGAATATGTCAGTTTGGAAGAAAATACTTAACAGCTGCTTTTTGGGGCCTTTGCTATGCTTATGTTGTTTAAGTTGCAAAGAACCGGAAGTGGCAACAGATCTTTTCTTTTGTATTGTGATGTACAACAAAGTGTAATGGATTATCAGAAATGAAAAAAAATGTAGGGCGGTGTTCTATGCTTAAGTTGTTGAACTGATTTTGAGATGTGGGCGTTGCATTCAAAGGCTGAAGGGACTAAATGATTGGAGAAATTCTGCATAAGTCACCATAGAGTATGACAGTTATGACATTTTGTTTTTAAGGTATATATAATTTAGAAAATAGATAAGCTGAATTTTCATTCAATGCCAAATTTAAAATAATGCCATCCAAATGGTGAAAATAGGTCAAGTGTCACATATGATGTTTCTGGGGCGAAAGAAATTACTGAAATACTATATTTTGTATTTAACCATAACTGACAGGGTCCCAGGCCCTTGGATGGCCAGGGGCATGTGCTGACCTCTAGAGAATAGTAAAAGACACTTACTGGAAAAATATATGGTAGCAGTGTTTCAGGCATTACAGGAACAGATTCTATATTTAACACTGATATCCAATCCTAGTTAAATCTAATGGTACTGTACTTACACGCATATATATAAAATGAAACTGTAAAATTTAATTAATATATAATTAATATGTATGTCTGCCACAAGGGGTCTCATGGGATCTGCATGTGGTAGGAGCAGGTTTGTAATCATGTATATGGGAAAGAAAAGAGAGCAAAGCATGAGTTTAAAAAGTGCTCATTTTATGCTCATTTACAAGTTCATGATTTTATTTTTGGGGTCTGCTAGAATAAATTTACATTATTTAAAGTTCAAAACACATTTTCCTCTGCCTGAAATGCTTTTACTGGGTCTGAAGTTGCAAATAGTAGCTACTATATTTGGTTAGAAATTTTACTTTGTGACTGTAAAGTAAGTAAGGTATGAATGTGATTAGAATGAATGAAATTCTGATGTGCTACATCCACCATGTTATCATTATAATATGTGACCTACAGCATCAGTTACATAGATGGCTTCAGTGCCGTCCTCTCTCATGGCCTCATGGGATCGTAAAGTGTCCAGTGGATCCACAGTTCAGAATCCCGCCAGAAGAAGTAGGACACCTGTGCTTTTTGCCTGCTGCTTTTTGCCTGTATCTTTAAAGTCCGAATTAGAACACTGCTAACCATAATTGGGTTTCAGCTCCCAAGGCTTCATGAACATATGGTGGTGTTGGTATTGGAAGATATATATATATATAAATATATACATTTTATTTTTTTGCCCTTGCAGGAAAAACATCTCCTTCAAAAAAAAATCACTTACCCGACTGTTCTTTGAGGGCAGGCACTATGGAAATGTGTAACACTGTGACATAGAAAAGTCACATAAAGTCAGGACTACAAACAAGCCATTTCAGACAAGTGTTTTCTGTTCACTCCCTCAGAGGTGAACTTTGTGCTTTGTAACGATGCAGACTGTTTACATGCATAAACAACTATATTACACAATAAAGGAGAGACAAAAATAAAAAAAACACGATAGATGTCCTTTATTGTCAATATATGCTAAATTTGTCAATTTGTACTGCAAACAAAGGATTGAGGCCCTTATTGACCTGCATAAAAGCACCTACAGTTATACACAAAGTTGGAACATGATAACTCAACGTCATCTCATCAATGATTCTTAGTATCCAGAGAAAATGTAACTTTTTTTTTTTTGTTTGCTCTTGGTTCATTTCAGAAAGCTTCATGATTGCTGCTGAAATTGATTGTTCTGGTCTGCCCTCACTGTCATTACGGAGTGTTACATCTCTGCTGTTGTCCCTTTGAGTGCTCTGCACTTATACTGAACCAGTGCCTGTTTGAGAGGGAGGAAATGGAGCTATTAAAAATGAATAGGAGTTCCTGAAGAAGATCCTTAAAACAGATTGTCAGTTCTGTAGCCAAGAGAACTCGGGACATCATGTCAGCTCAGTGCATCACAAAATAGCTGCCACACACACATATTCTCTCTGTGTTCATCACTGAAAAGGCTTCTCCAATTAAATCAGAGCCCAACAATTCTTTCAGAACACTGCGTATTCATGTCAGGAATAAGTAACCTATTAAAAATGTACTGATGATTAAACTCTTGTAAATGAATGTCCTTGCTAAGTCATCCACAGATGGATTGATACGTGTGAGAACAAATAAATCAAACTGCAGTGAAGCGATTCCCAGCAGTGACCACTATATCCTGTCGTGTTTCTTACTGTGCCCTCATTTGTCACTGATGACATGGGCTAATTTGTACTTTTTGTAACATTACTGCACTACTGCAATATAGCGTGATAACTTTTTTTATGAACATGTGGCTCTTTGATTATCACTACAAGTCATTACTCTTTCCTGATATTTGCCTGACTGGCACTGCATGGTTAGACCAAGCCTTTTTCCCCTCCTGACAGGAAATTAAACTCAGGGAAGACTGAACTTTACTTGACCTCACCATCTGTCTCCATGGCGATGAATTCGTACCCTACCATGGTAACTGAGTTTTCTCAGAGTATGGTAGTCTTGGGCCGATCCAGAACCGAGATTTACAGTTCTGTATATTTTCTAGTTCAGTGTCTCATCTGGTAGAGAACCTCTATACCTGCTCCTGTTGTTCCTACGTCTGCCTGTGTCATGCTCACCAACTGAATCTAATGCTTGGATATTGAAGAGGATACCACACAATCCTGGATGAGACATGCTTCATTTCAGGCCTGGAAGGAAAGATTTTTAAGCCCCCTCATTGGAAAAATGCAACTAAACAGTGCTGGCAATCAACTGTTTACTTGGAAACTTTTTCAGACAAGTCTGATTTCAACACGATGTGGGTGTATGACATCTCATGAACATGGAGGCACCCACGTAAATGTACACAGGAAATGATAAAACATTTGCAATGACTTGATAATAAATAATTTATTAACAAGAACACAGTCAGTTATTATTGCTATTTGGTATACTTTTGTTATTATTTAAAAGTAAAAAAACAAACAAACAAAATAAATAAACATAAATTAATAACGCAATACTATTGTAATGACTATGTAATAATAGTTCGTATTATTATTCAAACTTATTTTTTGTATTGTCTAATTTTTTTTTATTAAATCAATTAAGAAATATATTGCTATTATATGGTAAATTTAAAATATGAGTATTTAATAATAATAATAATTCAAAAATTATATCAGACTTTGAATGGAGAGAATGGGGAACCCTTGGACAAGGATAGCAGGTGTGTGGGCACATGGTGGACCAGGACGTGATTGTGTTAAGACCAGAGATGAAACTGGAGATTTGCATAGGAGTCTGCCAAGAACAAAGCCAATATGCCAAGAAACAGAAAACTCTGACACACACACACACGTTTGTGTGTGTGTGTGTTTGATACTTCCCACTGATTATGTGTGTGTGTGTGTGTGTGTGTGTGTGTGTGTGTGTGTGTGTGTGTGTGTGTGTGTGTGTGTGTGTGTGTGTGTGTTTGATACTTCCCACTTATTGATCCACCATTATTTCACATTTGGCAAGTAATTCATACCGACAGAAGAAAAAAACACAGGCCTAATAATGCTTTTTATGCCTCTGTCTGATCTCCACCAAATGAGATAATAGTGAAGAATCACAGTCTCTCAATCTAAGCTAAACATCACTTTATCACTCCTCTCGCATCTTCTGTCTTCCCTTAGTGTCATCGCTTTACAGGGGGAATTTATTGAGACAAATTGTGGCTATTATTCACTTGTGCACCAATAGTAGGGCACCCAGCTTCTGTAATTAGGGACTCTTCTGCAGAAATGGTGGCACCCCACCTTCTCGAGACCATACACAGCAGGACAAATGAGAGGCTGTTTCAAGGATATCTCCAAACAGCAGAGGGCAGAGAGACCAGGGTGTATGTGTGCTTGTGTTTGCCAAAAAAATGTACCTCTAAATCAGTGAACTTTTCAGTTTTGCAGAGGGAGATGAAGCATATTGATCCAAGAGATGTTTCCCAGCCTGATAGCCAGAGCACCAAACATTCAAACACACACACACACAGTGTCTTCAGGGTGGATGGGCATGGGTGGGCGAAGCATACAAAAGCTTGGGTTTACACTCAAAATAATATCCTGTAGGATATTAGGATTTTTTTTTTTTTTCAGGTATTCTACCACTGTCTTAAGCAACTAGTCCTTTAAATGTCCTTCTCCCTCTAAAGAAGAAAACAGCAGTCATTTAGAAAGGAATGGCTTTCATTTTTATATTACCGGTATTATGGCCATCAAAGACTCCCATATGAGACCACAGAGGTCAAACGTAACACCCGCACACAGAAAAATGCCATCGTAATGGCAGTCTCTTGAGAATGACCTTGTAATATATTGTCTGACAAAAACCTTGCACATACAGTATTTATCCTTAAAGAAAAACGCCACCATTGATACATACCTCTCCAGTCTCAGTGCATGCACTCAATCGCTGTAACATGTGGCAACACTTTACTAGCTTAGCTAGTTTAGCTTAGCATCATTCATTCCTTGGGATCCAAACAGGGATGAAATTAAGAGCCACCAAACACTTCATTATTTTCCCTATTTAAAGAGGGTTACATGAGTAATTACACGAGTAAGTATGGTAACACAAAATAAACAGTGGCAATTTTCTAAGTGGATAAAAATGAGGACTATAAGGCATGGCGGAAGAGCACTTTGCAGCACTTCGACCTCAGTACAGTAATATCATCACCCTTGAAAACGTCTCAGGTTACGCATGTAACGAGGGAACGAGACACTGCTTCCTCTAGAGGGTGCTAGGGGAACGACCTCTAGAGGGCGCAGCGTGGAGTTCCCTTTCGAAAGGGAACATCTCAGGCTATGCATGTAACATGATTCCCTGAGAATAGGGAATGAGATGTATAGTGGTGCCACAAGCTAAAACGATTGAGTGCCCACACTGAGACGGGAGAGGTACGTATCAACTCGTCTGTTGAGGGAAGAACACAGTGGAATATGGAAAAACAGTGGCGTTTTCCTTTAAGGATAAAATTCTGTATGTGCAAGGTTATTCTCAACCATTTTCTTTTTAAAATATAAATGGTGTCTGCCTTATAAAAATCTATATTAATAAGTAGAACCTGGATTTGGCTGATCTCTCTTTGCAAAGTCTTTAACAGCACAATCTCAGAAAAGTCAACAAGGGATTTAATGAGAATGTAAATGAAAATCAATGAAGAAAATGCCTCTGTACCAGTGTTATTTTAGTATCGTAGATATACTATTACATTTTCTGTTAATATTTTGAATCAGATTTTATTTTTATATTTAGTTTTCACTCAGATTTTAGTGATAATTTTGTTGTTTTCATAATTTTTATAAGTTTTAGTTTTTATTAATTATTTATTAATTTTATTTTTGTTGTTTTTAGTTTAACTTGAAATACTAAATGATTGTGAAAAACTATCTTACAAATAAGTTTATTAGGGTATATTATATATATATATATATATATATATATATATATATATATATATATATAATTTTTTTATTATTATTCAAATCTTGTTTTGTTTAAAGTAGTGATTTTTATTAAGGTTTTAGTGTTAATTTAAAATAACCCTTTTCCGTACGTTAAATAAGCTGCTTTTGTGTGGGAATGGTTCAGTATAATAATTTGAGTTTCCTGTACTGTATGTAGGGTTGCGTCCTCAGATCTATATATGACTGATCACAGTCTCTCATCACCTAAAGTGCTCTTACATTATGATTCGATGAGGGCCTCCACTGTACCTGGCTGTTAGTAGAGGGTCATGGACAGTCTTGATTAATAACTACATAACCACAGATTTCCTTACCTCCCACTCAATCAGACGCATAATCATACATAATTACGGACATGGCTGTTCTTCCATCTGCCCTCACCAATGGAGCAAAAGCCGCAGGCTTCTCTCTACAGTTTGACACATAAAATACATGTTTGCAATAGTAATAGGAGCTAAATCACACCTTGAACTATTGCCATTATTGAATTATCAAGTAAATATTTGAATATATAAAAATATACAAAACACATACAGTCATCTTTCAAGTGATTTCTACTCCATTCACCATTCACATTAGATTACAAAGAAATCCAAAACTGACAAATAAGAAAAAAAAAATTGGAGGGGGGGGGGTCCCTATTTACAGTTCATCCCTATCATTATAGTAGGTTTCCTTGCTAGTGAACAATTACCAACGTGCCCCATTCCTCCCTCTCTTGTGTGGGCTGTGAGACGGCACAGCAACACTTCAGTTCTGACCTTGACAAGCCACTCCACTCACACAAAAAATTAAGCACTCTTATCTCCATGACGATGAGAGCCCTCTCCCACCCCCGCGTGAACAACGACTACTGCGGATGCCATCAGCTTGATTCACAACTGTAAAATTGTCAACAGATTTGTAATGTAAAGCATAACAGAATTTACATAAAGGCCATTTTTCAGGCTTAGTCATGGTCAGTTGATGCACTGTATAAGGTTAAAAATAAAGCTGTCCCTAGTTGCGAGAGTGCATCTTTATTCATGCAGTTGGTTTACTGGTAATATGGTGCAACGGTAGTTTATCCATTTAGATTAGCTGTCAGGTTAAACTCACTGTGATTAAATAAGCAGCTACTAATCTACTTAAGGGGCAGCAAAGCTTAGGCACTAGATCAGACCTACATAAGGTTGGCTAAAGGAATGATTCAACCAAAAATGAACATTTCAATGTGAGAGGACAACAGGGGATGGAATTATTCACTGGAGGAAGAGATATTATGGATTATGAACTCTTTTTTTTTTTTTGGCTTGATGTGGAATTTTTAAGTTAAAATGCCTTTGTGGTTGTTTTATTTCTTACAAGCATGCAGATTTTAACTTCACAAGAAATTAATTATTGGACTGGATTCATGCTGATTATTTTTGGATTACTATAATGTTGTATGAGCTGTGGGGACTCTCACTCTGACGGCACCCATTTACTGCAGAGGGTCCACGGGAGAGCAAGTGATTTAATGCTAAATTTCTCCAAAATCTGTTCTGATAAATAAACAAACTCACCTTTATTTTGGATGGCCTGAGAGCGAGTAATATTTTAAGTGAAAGTGACATCCAGCCAGCCAAGTATGCCAAACCATACTCAGAATTTGTGCTCTAAATTGAACCCATCCAAAGTGCACACACACCCAGAGCAGTGAACACACACACACACATCCGGAGCAGTGGGCAGACATTTATGCTGCAGCGCCTGGGGAGCCGTTGGGGGTTCGATGCCTTGCTCAAGGGCATCTAAGACATATGATTGCCGGCCCGAGACTTGAACCCACAACCCTAGGGTTAAGAGTGAAATTCTCTAACCACTAGGCCACAACTTCCAAAACTTACCAAATTTTATTTTTTGTGTAAAATTTATTTTGTTCACCAGACGGCACTTTTGAATCATTTGATCATTTGAATAATAATCATTTGAGTCCATATAAACAGTTTTTGCTGAATAATTGCCTTATTGGAGTTATTATGGGAGAATTATGGGAGGCCATAAAAAAAAATATCATATTATTATACCATCTGAAGTTAAAAGAAAATTACAGCATAGATTCATACTTTAAATAATTTTCAGTTTTTCTCAGGCTAATACATTATTTTAAGTAAGGGATTTTCAGTTTTGAAGACTGTACTTTCACCCTGTGTCAACTTTCTTTCAACAGCTGTTATTTTTGTTCTCAATTCAGTATTTAGTTTGATTGAAGTCTGTTTGATGTCTATTCCAAACTCTTCAGTCCTCTCTCAGTGTGCATTGAATAGACATCATACAGCATGATGCTCTGAAGCCAGATAAACTCAAGGTGAGCTTTTGTTTTATTTTGAAAATCTGATATTAGTCATTTTATTATTGTATTCTTTTTAAGGTCTACTGATTAAACAAACTGGGTTTTATACATTTTTTCATTGTTACAGATGTTTCTTGTTATTTTCTGCACAAAGGATTCATATCTGAACATACTAATGATGTTAAATATCTGACCCCACTGAAAACTGCATTGATAAATGATCAATTTTATGTGTCCTCACTTAATAAAAGTATTAATTTCTTGGGAAAAAAATTGTATCCCAGACTTTTGAACATTACTGTATATATCTTTACATTTGTTAAAAAATATTTTTCAGTTAGTCACTGAAATCAATTTATTCAATTTATCAATGAATTTATGTATGGGTATCATACAGCAATCATCTGATGAGTTAAACTAAAATCATTATGTAACTCTTTTTACAGTAGTCATTATAGTAGTCATTCCTAATAGTTTATTCACTTAAACTATCTGTGCTTTTTACACGACAAGACAAAACTCAGTTGAGATATGTGTGACCAGTTGATCTGTATTCAGAATATTTACTATTCAGCAACCTATGTGACTGATAGATTTCAATATAATAAATTCATAAATGTAGGTGTATTCTCAAGAGTCTTACATATTTATGGGTAAATAGGAGAGAAAGAGACTGAGAGGCAGAGAATGTGTGTGCCATACAGATGTGCACAGAAGCGTGTGGTGGGATAGTCATGCTGGCTAGTGCTATTTAAGTGAGGACAAATGTCCAGCATATATGACTCATGAAAGGGGTCGAGCCCACTGAAATCAATCACCTGAGAGGCTGGGTACTACAGCGTACAGGCAAGACATCAAAGAAGAGCACAGACTGCCACTAACTGACACCACTTTCATGTGCAAATGTGTGAGAACTGAGAAATTAAGATCAAGTCAAAGCTAATTTTCTACATGGCAATAAAGTTTTCTTTATTTCTCCATTTGAGCATTTCAGTAAGAGTCGATGGTTTGAATGAGAACCTTACTTACAAAGCGCTGCGGCTCTCACTTCACCAGGTTGGAGAATTCAATTTGCTGGTTGCCTGCATTTTGGAAAGAGTCTTGCCTTGAATTGAGGCAAAGGGATTTTGGATATCTGTCCTAATGCTGCCTGTTAGAGCCAAACAGCTCTCACTTGATCAGTACTGAAAAAAAACCTATTATACATCCACTGTATCGCAACATAAATAAGGGACAAGCTTCTGAATATTCATCATGCAGATATGCAAATGCAACTGAACTTGATTTTATCAAATCGGGTCTCCTCTGAATTTGTTTTACTGAGACATGAAAGGCATTTTATTTTAAAGGGTCTTAAAGTAGAATATTCGATTTAACTACATGCATTGTAATGAAATGATGACACTGATGACAGCAAAACTACACTTCATCATAATCAAATGTACCCTGGTATTATGATTTCCATCTTTGAGCTCACAGCATGGAGACAAAGCAATATCATACATCTGAAATATAGATCTTTTTGAGTCACAGTTGAAACATCTTGCTGCGTTATGAATGAAACAACTTTTTTTTTCTCCGAAATATAAAGGCAGACATGTTCATTATCACTGCTGTGATGAATAATATAGACACTACATGGGCAAAAAACCTCATTGAGGGTTTTACGAAAGTCCATTGAGGAGCTCACAAATGTGTAAAAAATAAAAGGAACTCTGCTTACTAATGCAATACTAGTAGAACGCACCCCTTGAAGCTGATGAATCACAGAGAACATAATACCAGGCTGATCAATGGGCTTGTTCCAGGCCTTGAGCCTGGTGATCGAAGAACAGCAGAACTCCTTCATATAATAAGCTAGAGAGAAGTCTCAGTCAGCCTCTGTGATGGATTCCTCATTAGATCAGAAGGGGCGTACGGATAGTTTACTTCATCAACAAAGACAGAGATCCAATAAATCTGAGACGCGAGAGACACTTATCCATTTACCATTGCAAGGGTCAAAACATATTTGAGCTATTATATGACTGATCGCTTTGAAGAAATGAATGAGCAATTAAGTATGATGATTATTTAATAAATGTCTTTATTTAACAATGTTTATCTTCATGGTGCACTGGTTTCTGTTGTTTGTGTTACACATCATGTACTTATACTGACTATAGTAAGCCTAAATTGTATTAAATACTTCACACAAAGCTGTTATTCCAGACAATATTTAATATTTACACATATTTGTATGCTATTTTGAGTTTGAAAAACCACATGACTATTATGTTATTATTGTTTATATAATATTATAGTATTTTGAATTTGCTTTTATATTTGTAGTTTTCATATTAATCCTATTAAGGGTGATTTTTTTCTGTTTTCATTTAAGTTTACTCACAACTAATGCAATAATTCAAATTGTCATTTAAGTTTTAATGGTTTTTATGTAATATTTATATTTTATTACATTTTTTAATGAACAACACTGAACTATGTTATATATATATATATATATATATATATATATATATATATATATATATATATATATATATATATATATATATATATATATACAGTACACATATGAAAAGGGATAATTCACCAAAAAACAAATAATAATAAAACATTTACTCATCCTCGTGTCACTGCAAACCTCTATGATCTGCATTAAAAACAAAATAATAAATTGTCTTTGTTTGTTATTTTTTTCTGGACAACCCCAACATCATTCAAATATGACACATCAGCGTAGCCATGTCACATTTTAATAAAAGATCACTGAAAAATTTCAGAAATTAATTTACACAGTCTCAGACGGCCATCTTTAGTGTTCGGTTGGGTTATTCCATGGAGGTAGAGTCCCTTGTAAGCTGGAAAAGTGCGTTGTAATGCGCCTTGGCGAGTGTAATACAGTTCTTAATGAGATTAATCCACAGGCTGAGAGAGACAGAAAAGAAGAACACCAGCATGATTTACAAGTCTTACAGGATCAATTAGTAGAGCTGCTTAAGCGGCCAATTGCTCAGCTCAGACAAAAACTGTGTCACAGAATTTAATGCAAAGCAATAAATCAGCAGGAGGTCTGAATGATGGAAGGGCAGTGCAGTGTTTGAGGAAGGGAGTGATGAACTATAATGCTGCTCTAACTTGGCAGACAAGGGTCATATCAGGATTTTAAAGGGGTCATATGACGTTGCTAAAAAAGAACATTGTTTTGTGTATTTGGTGTGATTAAATATTTTTATCCGGTTTAAGGTTAAAAAAAAAACATTATTTTCCACATACTGTACATTATTGTTTCTCGTCTATGAAATGCATACATTTTAACAAAGCTCATCGGTCTGAAAAGTGAGGTGTGCTCTGATTGGCCAGCTATCCAGTGCATTGTGATTGGCTGAATACATCAAGCGTGTGACAGAAGTGTTACGCCCCTCACCATACTGTGATGCAGTGTACCGGTGCAACGAGACAAAACTAGTAAAACCCTTTACAAAAAAGGCATTTGTTGCATTCAATGGGGACATAATTACTGATTATTATGACTTACTGTATATTGTCTTTTTACGCATTGTGTTGCGTATCACACCGCATAAACATAAAACCATGTCTGCATTGGAGAAACAACAAACAACAAGCTCTACACTGCTCAAAACTAGCGTTTGAATCATCAGTGGCAAATTCTTTAAATATGAAAACACTATTGCAGTCTGTCAGTCAGAACAGCCAGCAGATCAGGAAACAGTCCTCCATTAAATGCGCTGCACACATCTGAATATTTGGATTGAACTATTCTGGAACAGTGTTGTAAACACAACTTAACCACCGATTTATAGTTGTGTCCTCTTTTAGAAGACCATACAAAGTAGTTTCGCTTACGCAACAAAACACAGTGTCTTCATGACATGGCACCTGCGGCAGCAACAATACTACAACGAGAATCAAAGTTATGTCTTCTTTCTTTGCATGAACATTTGGGTGGCATTATTCAAATCTTCCCACACAGTGACGTATGATGACATGTGGAGTGTGTTCAAACGAGTCTTTAATAAAGAATATCTCTTTTGATTTGAGACTTGAAACTTTAGGGATCTTTTCTGTTCATGAACAGCTTGTAACACCCAAAGAGAAAGGAAAACTTGAAACCGCATCATATGACCCCTTTGCAGTCAAAGGTTACTCATTCTATTTTATTATTTACACAAAATTAGAATAATACACACATACACATTTTAAAGGCATATATTTTAAATCAAATATATATTAGCTTTCTCAATAACCAGTTCTTCAGTAGCATTCTCTGGAGTACAGCTCTGCACATTCTAGGCTTCTCAACCAATTTTATGTATCCTAGAATGCTTTTAAAACTGTGTTAAATGTCTTCTCACACTTCTTGGCTGCTTTTACATTATTATTCCATCTGTTCCATCCCATCCATTAAAAAAAAAAATATTATAATAATACTTGAGTTAATTTATATTCTGTCAGGTAGGCACAATTAAACTAAAATGTTTGACTTTCATTTAATCACAAACCATAATAAAATATTAGAAAATCCTTAGACATGAAGTGTCTATTCAGAGTTTTAACTGGTAGACCCATGAAAAATAATGGATAAAATTAAAAGGTATAAACATACATTTGGACAGTTTAGAAGGATATAAACATAACACAATATCAAATGTGCAAACAAACAATGCTCTAACTTCACTTTCCTTAGTCATTTTCACAGTTGTTCATCAAACTAATCACAAGGTGATTTTTTGTAAGATAAGAAGATATCATTCATTCAATATTATTATTCATTCAATATTATTCAATATTATGTTTGTAGCAACATGAGGATGAGTAAAAATTCATTTTTTGGGGTGAACTATGTCTTTAAGTGTGACTGAATTTGTCAGTCCATGGAACAGCCAAACAGGGTAAACGGTGAAAAACATGGACCAGTGTAGACAAGTAGCAGCATGTCACCTGATGACATCTGTCCTGTCCAGAACGGTAATAGCACATCCGTCTGCACAGTCCCAGATGCAGACCGCAGTGAGCTGCAGATGCTCCTTTAGCCTCTCTAGTTATCATATGGTAATTGGCTCTATGAACTCTGTGCAGAAAACTCACACTTGTGATCTTGCCAAGGACTAGCAGCATAATTCAAAACTTTCAGCACTGGCCAGATACTTTCTCTTTCAGCTTCATCAATTTTGTGGCAGTGGGTTACTGTAGAGCCACTGAGTTTATGTGCCATATGTTGAATTCGAATGAACGGTTGGGATTTTAAATCTCTTTTTGACTGAGTGGGGGTCAAACGTGCTACTTTTGACTGCTCATTAAATCTTACCCAACACCATCTTTGCATGCATGCAATTTGGCACCTTCCAAGATCTTGGCTTGCAAAGCAGATAACAGACCAGTTCCTCCTCCAAATGGTTATCATTAACCATGTCATATACGCAGTGTTGGGCTAACTACTAATAAGCTAACTGAAAGCATACACTGCTCGCTGTGTGTGTGTGTAATGAAGGAGTCTTTACCTGTAGTGAGCCGTTCACAAGCTGCAGGTGGACGTGTTGAACTACGTGCTTCTTCATCACTAACAGAGGATGTATTTTCATCTTTGAGGGCATCCACTTCATCCAGTTCCCTTTTTGCTCAATGTATTTCAAAGTATCCAGTTTTAATAAATGAGATACCGTTCTAAACGGTTCAGTGCATGGGCGATCTAAACGGTTCAAAATCATTAACTGATTCAGCTTTGCTAAACCCATGTGACCACGTGTTCATTGAAAAGAGTGATACACTGATTCACACAGAGTAATTCATTCGCAAATTGATTATTGCTAGTTTTCTAAACTGTATGAATAAATCATTAAACCGTTATGCTGCCTCAAAAGTCTGTCCGAGATCAGTACTTTCATGTGCAAAGTCATTGCCTGAAAAAGCAGCGAGGTATCAGCTGTCCAAAATTTCAGATGCAGCCACTGAATGTTGAGTTAAAAGAAAAAGCAATGGGGAAAACAGATGTGATTTCAGAAGTGATGAGAATTGTGCCACTGGTTAAATTAGATTGGGAAGTCCAATCCTGCTCCTGGAGAGACAACATCCTGCAGAGTTTAGTTGCTACCAGCTCCTACACTTTTTACTGCGGTTTGTCTATATGAACGATGACCTGGCCCTGTCAGCATCCACAAAGTCCCTAACTCAAAGAATTTCATCACTGAGTTCCCATCAATCGCTATGAGGACCAAGCAGGTGCTATATCTCACTGTGTGTTTTGTCTTCGACTGCTCCATCTTTTCCCAGAAATCTCCACCTCCTCTATGAACAAAGGTGATGTATTTTAGTCTGACCATTAGTCTGTGCTCAACCGTTCTCAAACTGAGTTTAAGATGTTACAGAAGAGCCGCCAGCCCAGTTCGTTCTCCTTTATTCCATCTCAGTGAATTCACATATGCTGAAGAACCTTGGAGAGTGCTAAACTAGAGATAGAATAAAGCTAACTTTCAGTATATAATATATCCTGCCTGTATTTAGCCGACTAGGGAAAAGGCAAACTTGTAGTAAATTAATTCAATTAAACATAATGGATACATTTTTCTTCATTAGAGAAGCCTGTGCTTGGATGTTGAATTAAAGGCTTTACACTCTAATTATGCAGATAAATTTGGGACAAATGAAGCCCTAACCTTAAATTCAAGTAGAGGATAATGGTCAAGATCATGAACAGTCGAGAGTCTTTTATTTAAAAACCCTGAATGGGCTTTTCACATCAGCATTCATTATTGCAACCTGCTGAATGATCATCACCTGGCAATGGAAACTGATTTTTCTTTTTTGTAATGGTTTTGTCTGGAAGGTTTAAAACTGAATTTCCTGATAGCAAAGAATAAATCAGATCATAAGATCGCAATAACAATTTAGCAGGAGAGCTCTGGGTATCAGCATGTTTGTGATTAGGGAAAAAAATAATTTATTTTCTCTATGACACAATATTGTGAATAAGTTACCTTGTGTATTTTTGATCCTCCAATGAAAATAGTTCCAAACATATTCAAAATAGAATTAACCATGGTGTATATGAACACACAGTAGTGGTAATTTGTTAAACAATTTAGTTCGATGACTCAATGACAGAAACTTGTCACCAGCTAATGGCATTATTATCTTCACTGATGTTTGTTATTAATTAATGTAGAGATATAACCGCACACTCACTTACAAATGTACTGCTTTATTTCAACAATTAAAACACCAACAAATCACGAATTATTTTTATATTTATTTTCTTATTTATTATAGAACCATTCATGGCACTAAATATTCATTTATAAATTATACAGTTCAGAAAAAGTAATTCTATTTTTTAATTAATACAGTGTTTAAGAGAAAAATAGAGAAAAGTTATTCAAAAGCATGGCAGATTGATATCATTCTCATCTTGGAGAAATAAAGACAATCATTTGTAATACCATAATGTGCAATACCATATAAAATACCATGAGGCAACCACATGTGCATTGCCTAGTCACTTATAAGAGGATTTTCAGAAATAATATGCTCTGTATTTTCATATTACCCGTTCATATGGTGGTAAGTTTTGGTCACAAAGATCGCAGTTCTAACTAGACCAATTTGCCTTTTCTAATAATGTTCATGATTCGTGTGTGTGCTCACTAATAGCAAGTGCCACAGAAGTCCCCAAGTTTCATACCATTCTGATGAAGGGAAAAATATTTAAAAAAAATTAAAAAATTCTGTCTAAAATGCCAAGTTAACATATATGGCTTTTATTGTTTTTCACATGCAACCATTTGCCTAATACATGTTTGTCCATGAAAACAAAAGACTATTAGGCATTAAAGTTAATTAGCAATGGATAACAATGATCATCTGTCAGCAGAGTGGTAGATCCTGGAAAGTCCTTGTAGTGCTCCAAGCAAGAGTCTGACTGCTCTGAGCCAGCATGCAAGCTCCTAACCAACTCAAGGTCACTGTGTGTTTGAGCGGCCAGTGCTGCAGGCTTCACAGCTGATTTTCACATTTATGTACACTGGCTGGCTATCGATCCTCGCACACTATTAATTCACTATTCACCATCTCTGCTTCAATAAGAGCTGTCTATCTTCTTACTAACAAGAAATGCCAATGCACGGAAAAAAAGGTGAAGTTTTCACACTCTCAATCCATTTATTTAATGTAAACTTCTGTTTTTGTCTCTGGAAGGTACTGAGAGAGATTTAAATTCTGTTCTTTGTTTTTCATTTCATTCTCTGGCTAGGGGACGAGGTAATAACCAGAGAGGTATGGGGGGGTTCGCTCTCTTTAAAGCACCACGGCATCATGGCCCAAAGCCAGTCTTTTATTGCTCTTTCACTGTTGCCGTGGTAGCAGTTGTGTCCTGGAAGCTCAATCATTTTCTTATCAGGTGCAGCTGTCAGACTTTTTCTTAAAAATGACCAAGAGAAAGAGAAATATACCCAAGGAAAAGAGAGGTAACAGAGACTGTATGGACGCTATTTCTGAGGTGTCAATAGTGTGACCCAGAATATAGCGAGAGACATTTGTTAATGCGCAGCCGTTTCAACGGGAGACCCAGAAACACATTCACATTAGTGCAAGAACTTCGTGAGAGTGCTTGAAAGCTTCGGGGGAAAGCTGTGGTGCGTGAAAACTGTTAGGCAAAAAAGCTCAATTACTGGATGTTTAGTAAATGGATAAACAAATTATGTTGCACAAATAAAGGGGCTTTTTGACAATATTGGTTATTTAGTTAAATTGATTTTATAATTTGGTATTGAATTGGCTTTTACAGTGCCGCCCGAAAACTTGGCATTAACAACAAGCAATTAAATAGCAATGCAAATGTTATTTAACTAATTCCACTGCATTTAACTACAGCTGGCATTTTCATTACATTTAGTTCCATTGTATTGTCTCAATAGTTTTAGAATATATTTAAAAAATATATATATTGCTCAAATTACTCAAATATCAGACAAGCTCTACAAGGAAAATAATAATAAAAATGTGTAAAAAAAAATTTGCACTAATCTTCAGACAAAACCATTCATACATACACAAAATAAAAACTAATAAAAAAATGTTTTTCATATTTTAACATAAAACCCTACATAGAAAGACAAAAAAGAACTTTACCCAACAGTGTACACAACTACTACCTACTCCATGTTTGTACATTAGACAACAACGTTTTAAGAACTGTGTAAAAATGGACATAACCTTAAGATTAAATGTAGCTCAATACTGCCCTCATGAGTTCCTCTGCTAACATCACACCAGGAGACATGTAACGGGTAAATCGATCAACATTTTATTTCTTTAAATACCTCAATATTAAGAAAAACAAGTTCAACATTTTCCAAAATAGTTTATTATAAAATTACATAACTGATATTACATATGCATTTTTATGCCTTTCAGCCTCATTCAGTATATTTACGGTGAGCTCTACAGCAGCCTTGGAATATACAAGCCTTAAGAGATAACGGACGTGATTATTATTTACACTTAATAACATCATCTGGGTTTCTGCAAGTTTTATGAAGATAAATACTTTTCAAGACTTAACAACATTTTAAGACCTTTTTAAGATCAATTAAAGACATTTTGAATATTAAATTGAATAAACAATAACATGATACTTCAATATGGTAATAATAATAAAAAACTCTTACTACTTCTTTGTTCCGAGTTTTGACGGAGCAAAATATTCTTCTAAATCTGTACACTACACATGTGTGCTCATCTTAGACTACGTAAAAACCATAGACAGTAAAGGTAAAAACAGGTGCTCACCAGAGGTGGGTAGTAACGAGTTACATTTACTTCGTTACATTTACTTGAGTAATTTTTCGGGGTAACTAATACTTTTCGGAGTATATTTAAAGATGGGTACTTTATACTCTTACTTGAGTAATTTTTTTGGGAAAAATCGGTACTTTTACTTCGTTACTGTGGGGGACGCCCCTCTCGTTACTTTATCTTAATGCAATAAATGTTATAAATGCTTCAGTTAATTCCAAACGCGCCGTCTACTTTTCTCTGGGCAATGAGCGATGCCCATTCGCGAATGATTCATTCTTTTGAGTCAACTCTGTTCAAAGGCTTGATCAATCCAATTGGCAAACGAGTGAATTGGTTCATGAATCAGTTTGATTGAGTCGTTCAGTTCCATGCTGCACTCGCTGAGCTCTGAAGCGGTTCACTCAGAGTAACGTTTAAGATCATCAGCAGCGTTGAAAACGGGGCTATGGAACTGCACTGAATTGAAAGCAAATCTGCAAAGGCTATTATTTGCTTGTGATGGAGATCCTTGTTAGATGAACGCGTGTGCTGTCTACTGTTTAACAGGTAATAACTTGGGCTACATTCGATTACAGTACACGATACCACTGTGACATTAGTTTGTTGTACGTGTGTGGCTTATAACAGAGCGGAGTCAAGTTGAATGCAGCTTCCAAAAGACAAAAAATAGCCAATTAAGATTTTATTAATTTTAATACAATCACACCGGTGCGTGTACGTTCAGCGAGTCATATCATCAGCTGCTAAATTCAGATCTGTGATCGCTTGCTGGCGCTGAGCCAGAGACAGACGCGTTTTTACAGCGCTGTGCATTAACCAATCACACACGGCTCTGTTGAGCTCTTGAATGCAGTGGCCAATCAGAAGTGTTCCGATGAGTCATCGCTGAAATGTCGGTGCTTCCTTCACTCGCTCACTGACTGAATACCTCTTTTGTCAGAAACAACAAAGTGCAGATGTGTGTACGAATCTATAATTAAGATATTGATTTCACAGTGTTAACAGTTTCAGTGATTTTAATGGGAGTTTCTGAGAGTGATTGAAATCTACACTGTCAGTGAAAATGATCTTTAATAATGTAAATGTTATTTGCTCTCTTTCAGAACAATGAAAGATTAGTAGCAATATTTATATCACATTAACTTTCAATGTTAAATTCACATTTAATATAAAGTCAGTCATATTAAAAATATGTTATGGCATGACACCTATATTTGTTACTTAAGTAAAAAGACAGGGTTTTATAACAAATTACATAAATTGGAGTAAAGGCTGATGAAATATATACATTTACACACACACACACACACATACATTACATACATTTTTTTCTATATAGCCTATCTAAATAAAAAAAGGCTCCGTATATATGACCCAAAGTAACTAGTAACTAACTACTTGAGTAGATTTTTTATCCGATACTCTTTTACTCTTACTCAAGTAACTATTCAAGACTAGTACTTTTACTTTTACTTGAGTAAATATTTCTAGAATTACTTTTACTTTTACTTGAGTAAAGTTTTTGGGTACTCTACCCACCTCTGGTGCTCACTGACGATTTCATCATGACGTCTCGCCTCAACTTACGCTGACGTAACAGAACATGACAATCGACGTGAAACTTCAAAATAAAGGTTTGTAATACAGGTAAAGGTAGAGTTTTATTGCATATTCAAAACAGAAATCAAAGAGATACTAACTGAATGCACGGATATAAATAAAAAATACAATTAATAACAAAACTAGGTAAATAAATAAAAACATCACACATTTGACAAAGGTGTACTTTTTTGGTGCACATATTTCTCACTTTATGTTCTACATCACTCCACAGTCATGACGTAATGTGTGTCTTCAATTCTGATGAGTATCATTGCACTTATTTCAACAATAAATACAGAGACAGGTGGGATTAAAAGACGATGTTGATTTCAAGGTAAATATTGTGGTTTATACAACAAGTATGTAGATAAATGTAATTTTATTATTATTATTATTACGTGTTAAGAATGTTAAGGTAAATGTTTTTTTTTTTAAATAACAGTAGATAAATGTATTGTATTTATAACATTTTATCTAATTCGTCCAGTCAAGCGTTTAATAAATAAATATTTTAGAGTGAGCATCTTTTACCTCAGCAGAGGGTTTGTTTATTCACGGGCAGGCTGGTGTACAGTGCGTGCGCGCGCAAAGGATTGTGGGCTAGTGATGGGAAGTTCGGATCATTTTACCGACTCGGACTTTTGAGTCTCGTTCAGCAAAATGAACGAATCTTTTTTCGAGTCATTTCGTTCATTTCGTTCATTTTAGCAAAATGTTATTAAAATATTAAGTGCTACCTCCTCAACACATCTAGTACTTACGCAAACGTTGATCACACCACAAACAATACAAAAATAAAATGCTATGAGATAAAGAAAAAAAATACTCATTCTTTACCTGGGTCTTCAGTCTGTGATTAGCTCATCTCACCTCTTATCTGACAAGAAGTCCTCGGGTTTAAGTCATTCCTTAATCACGTGACAGCCCCATACGCAAAACTAACGCGGTCTTGAGCCGGAAAGAGAATTGATTAGTTCATCTCATGAGTCTTTCGGGTCGAGTTTGACTCGTTCCTTAATCACGTGACAGCCCCATACGCGAAACCAACGCGGTCTCGAGCCGGAAAGAGAATTGATTAGTTCATCTCATGAGTCTTTCGGGTCGAGTTTGACTCGTTCCTTAATCACGTGACAGCCCCATACGCGAAACCAACGCGGTCTCGAGCCGGAAAGAGAATTGATTAGTTCATCTCATGAGTCTTTCGGGTCGAGTTTGACTCGTTCCTTAATCACGTGACAGCCCCATGCGCTATTTCTGACATTTCTGTCACCGTGTTTTTGTTACTGTTTGTTGAGGATCTGTGGTTTGTTATTATTTTATAAATAAATAAAACCCTGTTATAAATAAAATTTTGATTAATTTGTCTTCTTGACTGTCTATCGGTAAATAAACACTAGGCTATATAATAATATAATAATCCAAGCTTACAATAAAAAGTATTTATAGACTAGTTTGTTCATTTTTACTCCAATTTTGAGTTTGCTGGTATAATAATTGCTTTTCCTAGGCAGACTTGACATATTGGTGTAATATATGTATAAGAAGATTGCCCAAAAAAGGACATAATGACATACATTAAAAGCAAATAACATTTTGAATTGAATTATTAATGTTAAAGACAAATGTTAAAGACATTAAGGTTATGATAACTTCAGCTTTAACAGTTTTAACCCAGCTCAGAGTGAGGAGTTTCAGATCCTGGTACACTGCCAGTGCAGGGCCATGTTTTGGGAAGACTTTGACAAGAGGGTAGCAAGCTTGAGGCCTTCTGCTACCTCTTCTAAGACCTCAGATGCTATGATGGAGATGCGGGCCAACCTTGCAGAGCCACTCTTACCCCGCACATCAGACCCTCTGGCCTGGTGGAGGAGATGTTCACCAGTTTACACAAGCCTTTCTGAAGTCACAAAGACAAGACTTTGCATTGTGGCCACATCCGTGCCATCTGAATTTTTTTTTTCTAAAACTGGGCAGATTATCTCAGATAGAAGAACTCACAGACTCAGCCCATCCAAGGTCAGGGAGCTTGTTTTTTTTTTAATAATGTAAACATGCCTTAAAGCAAGTCCTAAAAATATAGCCACAGTGTGTTATTTATTTTAAAGCTTATTTATTTTTATTTATTTAGAAAAAGACTAGCTTGTTGTGCAATATTTTTGTTGTTGTGATTTTAAAAGGTAATTTGTTATTGTTATAAGGCTCCATAGCTTTAGTATCTCTTAATTTTCATTTATTTTTTATTCAAATGGTTTAAAATTATTTTGTGAATAGCTTGTTGTGCAATATTTAGTTTTTCTTTTTTTTATATTGTACTTTTAAAGTTCATTTGTTAAGGTTATTAGACCCTGTGGCTTTATTATCTTTTAATTTTAATTTCATTTTTAATTATTTACATTTTTATTATTTTAATTTATTTTGGAATAGTTGTCCTCTTTGTTACAAAGCTTTTCTGTAATAAACAATAAACAACTATTCAAAAGTATGTACAGTGTTTTTAATGTTTATAAAGTGTCATATGTTACAAAAGTATGGTTTACACAGACAATCTGATTTAATAACTGCACAACTAAACAAAAACAAACAAACAGACAGAAAAAAAGATCAACATTTTAAGCATAACCAACTCTTTATTTCCACATTCAGTGTTATGGAAAAGTACCACCATGACAGAAATTAAAAACAACAATTTGAAACCAGAAATGCATCACGTTACTGTAAGAGTAAATAATATTTTTTTTTTTTTTTTTTTTTTTTTTTTTTTTTTTTTTATTAACATTTTGTCAAAATACAATTTTAAAACGTAAACCAAGTTGAATCAATATACAGCTTCATAAATCTGATCTTAACAAGAACAAAATAAGAGACAGGAAAAGATCTGAAATAAAATAGAAAAAAAAATAAAATAAATAAATAAAAAACACATAGATACATAATTGAAAAACACTTAGGGGTCTGCATTAAAGTTAAAATAATGAAATAATTTGATTGTTTTGTTTAATTTGTTGTTCTTTTTTTTTAAATTTTCAATGCTGTTCCAATATTTTTTAAGGTCTGTAATTCTGAAATTGTAAAAGGAGGGTTTGCTTCTTTGCCAAATCATTTTGTGCAGATAATATTTAGCTAAAATAATAATTAAGTTAATTACGTATTTTTCATTGGCTAATAAATTTGGCTCAGTGACTATAAGAAGTATTTCAAATTTACTTAGAGAAATATTCTTTTTTATCTTTTGGGAAATAAATCTTTGTAATTGGGACCAAAAGGAAGCTACAATGGGACAATCAACAAAAACATGCTCAATGGTTTCTCCTTCACAGCCACAGAATGTACAAAAGTTACACACAGTTGGAAAAAAAGTACAGATGTTTGCTTTTGAAGGGTAATATCTGTGAACAATTTTGAATAAAACTTCTTTGATTTTATTTACAATAATATACTGGTGAGGTAGCAGGAAGATCATGTTCCATAATTTCTTGTCCAGTAACGTCCATCGGTGTTTACATATAGGAGTACTGGCAGGATCAAGTATGTTTCTAATAAAAGTATTGTTACATCTCTTATCTGTGAGTGGAATGCCAGAAATAGTAGGAGAATCAACTGTTACAGATAGAGAAGTATCTGTCTGTATGCTCTGCGCTAAAGAAACAATACTAACAGGAATAGATTTAATCACCATTTCGAATTCTTCTTGAGATGTATCAATACCATATTTTTCCATGAAGTGCTCACAAGAATAAAAATCATTTTTTGTATTTAGCAGATTGTTTACTGTATACAGATTACTTATAAACCAATTATTCAGAAAGAGTGTTTTGTTTTTGTGTAGTATATATGCATTGTTCCACAGAATACAGTTGTGAGGGGAGAAATTGTGTTTAAAGATAAGATTCCAACATAACAAGGTTTGTTTATGAAAATTGCTTAATTTCACAGGGAGTTTTCCTACCGAAAAAGGACATATCAATAGAAAGTTAAGACCACCAATAGTTTCAAATAAGCTGTTTGGAATAATATTCCACATACTGTTTGGACACTTGAGGAATCTTTTAATCCAGTTGATTTTTATAATTTGGTTAAATGAAGTAAATGTCAGTACATTCAGACCACCTTCAGCCAGAGGGTTTGAAAGAACAGACCTTTTAACCTTGTCAGGCTTATTCTTCCATATAAATTTGAAGAGAATTTTATCTAATTGGGAACAAGTGGATTTTGGAACATCTAGAGATGAGAAAATATAAGCTGCTCTTGACATTCCTTCTGCCTTACTTAACAGAACTCTGCCATATATGGATAGATCTCTGGCAGACCAACAATTAAATTTGGTTTTGATGGTCTGAGTCACCGGGAGCATATTTAGGTCCAGAGTTTCTCTACGATTTCTCGATATTTTAATACCAAGATAAGTTATAGTGTTTTTGAGCGGGATATTACATATTTCAGAATGGCTGCTAGAGTAAATAATACTAATAATAAATAAGTACTACGCACCCATTTTGTAAGGAAAGTTGTAAATGAACTAATTACTCTAGCCAATGTTGTCTCACAGTACAAAAGAACGAAAAACCCGAAGAACCGAAAGATGAACTATTCAATTATCTGCATTCTTTTACTGTCAGTGTCTATGGTTTTAGCGTATGGGTCTGTCACGTGATTAAGGAACGACTCGACCCGAAGACTCATGAGATGAACTAATCAATTCTCTTTCCGGCTCATATTGCATTGGGTTCAACGTATTGGGCTGTCACGTGATTGAGGAACGAGTCAAAAACCCGATAGACTCGAACTATGAACTAATCAATTCTCTTTCCGGCTCATGCTGCATTGGGTTTAATGTATTGGGCTGTCACGTGATTGAGGAACGAGTCAAAAACCCGATAGACTCGAACTATGAACTAATCAATTCTCTTTCCGGCTCATGCTGCATTGGGTTTAATGTATTGGGCTGTCACGTGATTGAGGAACGAGTCAAAAACCCGATAGACTCGAACTATGAACTAATCAATTCTCTTTCCGGCTCAAGACTGCATTGACTGACAGGTGAATTACTACGACTAGAACAGAACCCATAGAATAATGCGCATGCGCGACTGAACGAATCACTCCCCGAGACGACTCGTTCTTCCCGAGTCACATTAAAGATTCGTTCAAAATGAACGAATCGTTCAAGAACGACACATCACTATTGTGGGCTCGGCGCGTATGTTTCCATCATGGCGGCGTCAATTTCGGGATACACTTTTAGTTCTGTGTGTTATCATAGTGCCAACAGCAATTCCGACCACGTAAGTACTCTGTCATCTGCCTTTGAGGGTAAATATTTAAGAGCACGATCGCACAGCGAAGCAACATACAGTTTATTCCATCAAATCAGAATGAATTCATTTCCCGGTGTCATCTTCCTGGTGTGGCTTTAGAGGGCTGTGTGTGAAACCTGCGGAGCTGCCTACACAGACAACCGTGATAACATTCAGATGTTCGATAGAATGTTTTCAAAATTCAGAGTCAGTGGGATTTTTGCAGTATTCTATGACATCTGTAGATGTCATAAGTCGAACAGAGCTGACTCAGTACACGCCTTCGGTGATAAACAGAATGCTCTCTAGATAGGCAGCACACTGAGTTTTGAGACGCTGCCTGACTGACAGCTAGCAAACCCACAAGCCCGAAAGATTTTACAAGCTCGTCAGAAAGTGTCATTGCCGTATATTCACTGTATGATTGCACGCTGTCATAAATGTACACCGCCCAGTAGCGATTGGTGAAAGTAAATCTCGTCGATGTCATCTTATAGGTGTCAAGGTAGTCATAGTAGCTGACTGGCTAACTTGTTTGGGAGCAATAACCGTCAAATGCAAACTTGAATGTCTAATAGACCTTAAATGAAGTGTTCACAAATTGCTTAACATTTTCTAGCCGTTTTTGCTCTTTTGTGTTATTCCCTCTAGTGTACTATTTTCCTCTAGTGTACTAGTTTTGGCATTAGGAAGTAAGTGATCTGTCATTGACCTGGATGCTTCGCATACCGGTAGTTGTGTGCTGGTTAGTCTGCTGTTATGCTTAACCTGTTTTCATTCAGTCAAAGATCTGTTTTCCTTATTGAATATCTTAAATGACAACCATTCTCATTTTGATTGGAGCTTGTCTAATGAACAGACTGTCAGTTTGCATGGTGTTATTATGTGGGCTTTTGATACTAAACTACATTCATAACATAATTTTATTTTAAGAAAAAAAATGTAAATAAAAAAACAAATAATCTGCATTTTCTTTGTGATATGAAACTGAACAAGTAAATAACGATAGAATTTGTGCTGTGTGTGTTCCTGGAGAACCGTGTTTCTGTTCTCTCATTACAGCGGTGTTTGGGAATTTTCAGTTTTTCAGACCTCCTGGTATAAACTTGTCTATTTTGTGACATATATTCTTTGCACGAATTCTGGGTACATTCACCTAATATGAACACTTTTGTTTTGGTATCCGATGAAAATTAGAGGTACAGATTAGGTTTTGTTCGCTTTTTAAATGCATCAAATATCTGTGTTCCCCTTAAAATGGCATTTGCCCTGTTACTTTAGGAAAATATTAATTAACGATATATCTTTGTAATTATTATTATTATTAGTTTGTCAACTTAATAACTAAAACCTAGACTAGCAAACCCTGACTAATTGACATCTTATATATGATCAAGTTGAAATGCTTTTTTTTTTTTTTTAAATAAGCAAAGTACTAAAAAAAGTTTGTACTTTTAGGTTGTTGTTTAACATTTGTATACTTAATGTTTGTTTATTTCATGTTTATTGCTAATAAATTGCTAAATCATTCAAGGGTTTTAAACTATATGTGGACATCCCAGATTTTGAGTTATAATAATATGAATTATTACTTTGTTTTAAAACAATTGCAGGCCCTTTTGTGTTGAAAGTGTCTATTAACTTGTGGTCATAATAACATTCTGTCTTAACTACACTGTCTTTGCCATTGAAATGCCATTTTCTGCCTCTTTTAGGAGGGCTTCCTGCTGGGAGAAGTGAGACAGGAGGAGACTTTAAGCATCAGTGACTCACACATCGGTAGCGCAGAATTCCTCAGTGTAATAGGTAAAACCACGGTTGATTATTTTTTACCGTCCCAAAGCTATACAGACAAAAGTTGACAACCATTTTAGTTTGGTAAACCTGATCATACAAAATATGAAGGCTCAAATCACAGACATAACACATTTCAGAGTGAGGACGTGACGGCCTTCCTGTGCGAGCAGAGAGACTTTATCAGTTCAAGATATGGCTTGATGTAATCTGATCAGTCTCAACCATTCAGTCAGTACTTTAGCAGACTGTTCTGATTGTCAGTAAGCGGATAAACTAACAACTATTCGAGAGAGCCAGCATTATACATCAGTGTAGACCATTTTTTGGCTTAAAAATGCTGGAAATAGCTCCTCTCCAACATTAAGAGATCATGTTTCTGAGTTTGGCACTGCTCCCAGGAACCCTTCATCTCTGATAACTTCACAAAGAATTTCACAAAGGCATTCCACATCAAAAGTGGGATCCGATACTATCTTATATTTGCAGTAAGAGGAGTCATTATGAAGGTTGTGTTGTCCTAGCCTAGCATATGACCATATATTTGAGAGCATGTTTCTTTATCTATTCCAAGCTGTCGGTATGCACATTAATATTTAAATGCAAGTTACTTCCAAAATGTAATACACTGTACTTATTACTGTCTTTTGAAAGTTATTAGTTACATTACAATATTACTGCCTCTGAATTGTAATGCGTTACACTACTTTTGTGTAACTTCTCTGTAATTTTTGGTCATACAGATGATTCGAAACTGCAGTGTGTATTTTTATTTTAGGATGCTCTTTGTCATCTCGGTTTCCTGTAGAGCGGCGCGCCACACAAAAATGAACCAAACTCGTCAGCATATACACTTAGACTTTTCATATTATTAACCTGTTCATTATTTAAGTCAAATATATTTTGCAGATTCATTATTTTTAAATCTAGACTATGATTTAATAAAAACAGATTTTGTTGTGTTAGGTTACTGTTTGTGGCACCAGCGTTTCTTCAGTTACTCGTGCTGTCTCTCGGTGTTGAGAGTTGGATGTCGCACATAGATTGCCTTCTTGTCCTTTTCTCTGATGAACGTGAAGGTGTAGAATACGTCTCTGCAGTCATCTCAAGCATGGAATTCCAGCAGCAGGAAACAGACTAACTATTTTACCCGGGGAATTTTTTTCTCTGGTGCTGTTTTGCGGGGTTGATAAATTCACCTCTGAATTTTGAGTTAAATTATGTTGTGTACAATTCTATATTACCCAAAGTTTTTTAGTAATGCGTTGTATTACTGCGTTACAGCAAATTGCCGTTACTTTTGTGACACGTTACTCCCAACACTGTTGAACAGTCACAGCATACTTTAATGAGATATTAAAAATAATTGATCACTCGCATTCACTTGTTTTTCAGAGGTCCATAATCACGAACCTTGTGCACAACTGTTTAGGTAAGAATGGGTAATTGGATTTAATAGACGCGTTCTTTAATGTTATTATCTGTAAGTTTTAACTGAATAAAAATTCCTTTGTTTGTTTCAGCTTTTATGACTATGCAGGTAATGTCAATGAAGAAAATCTCAACAGAATCCTCAAGGACAGAAGAAAAGTAAGCGGTTATCATGAAATAAATGATTAGCAGGTGCTTTGGCAGGTTCTTTGTCCTTTGGTGTTCGACGTTGTGAGTTAATTCAGCCGATCCCCTTCACAATGTCTCTTCTTGCTGAGCAGAATGTCATCGGCTGGTACCGGTTTCGAAGGAACACTCAACAGCAGATGTCATTCAGGGAGCAGGTGATCCACAAGCAGCTGACCCATATACTTGGCATCCCAGATCTGGTCTTCCTCCTCTTCAGCTTCATCTCCACAGCCAATAGTTCCACACATGCTTTGGAGTATGTGCTCTTCAGGCCCAACAGAAAGTATGTACATACTTGTAAAATCTAATCCTGTTGGGTAAAATAGGATAAAATCATGATTGTGTTTTAACTGTTTAGAGACTTGTCTCTTAGATTGTTATTTCCTAATACCATGCATAATGTTTGCAAATTGTGTGATGTAACTGAGACCATGTTTATGAGTGTTTCTGTTGCAGTTTGGATCTTTATATCAGCAGGTATAACCAGAGGATATCTTTAAGCATCCCAAACCTGGGCAACACCAGTCAACAGGAATATAAAGTCTCATCTGTGCCGAACACCTCCAAGAACTACGCAAGTGTCATTAAAGAACATGGGTGAGGCAACCTGACTGCAATGTTCAGGATGTAGTTAGAGCAAATTATTTAGTTTTTACACTACCATTAAGAAATGTTAATTTAAACAAAAATGCATCAGAATAGTAATATTGTGAAATAATATTAGAATTTCAAACTGTTATATTTGAATATATTTTAAAATGTAATTCATGCATGTGATTGCAAAACTTTTAGCATTATTACTCCAGTCTTCAGTGTCACATGATGCTTTAGAAATGATTCTAATACACTGATTTGGTGCTCAGGAAACATTCCTTAATAATATCAATGTTCACAACAGTAAAGCTGCTCTATTTTTTTTATATTTGATGGTACATTTTTTCTTAATTTATTTAATTTAAACTGGACAGAATGTAAAACAAAAAAGCCAGACTTCTGCTGCAGTAAATACTTGAACAAGTGTTTATTTACATTTTTTATTTAATTATTTATTTACATTTTTAGGACTGAGTTCTTTGATAAGGATGGGGTGATGAAAGATATTCGAGCTATTTTTCAAGTATACAGTGCCCTTCAAGAAAGAGTGCAGGTGAGTTACACTCTTAACTTCAGGAGATGTTGATTCAATACAACACAATTGCTACATGTAAAAATAACATTAAAATGTTTTAAATAAATAATGCTGAGAATGTACTATCTAGGATTTAAGGATTCACGATACTTGATTTTTGCTGATTTTTTTAGATTTTCAACATATTTTGGCTGACAGCCGATTACCGTTATTAATTTCTTTTTGTTTGGAAACATCACCAATTCTCTCCTGTGTAGAGATTATAAACAAATTATGTTCAATTTTAGTTTGTTTTAAACAAAAACTGACTTGTTAGAACTAAATAAACATTATTAAAGCAAGTACATTGAAAGCTTTGAATATAACTATAATAAAATCTGCTGAAATCAGATGCAGTTGTAATATTATTATTTTATCTATAGATTTAACACTTGTAGATGGTCTAAAGCAAAAGAGCTGTAAAAATCACTAGCATACCTTGAGCACATGTGAGTTATCTTTATTTAGTATGACTATGCCGATGTTTACATTTTAAGCCTTATCCGCCGATTGGGATGATGTTTCTATAATGCCATGCATCCCTAAAGAATTTTCTGTCGTCCTGCAGGCAGTGTGTTGTGAAGTGGATCAGAGTGAACGAGTGAGGGAGAAAATCCAAGAAGAAGTGAACAAACTCAAAGAGGAAATCGCTCTCCGGAAACGTAACAGCGCTGAAGAAGAGAGAAGTATGTACTGATGATTCTGCGCATTTAATGCTTGTTTAACAAAAAAGGGAACAACTTCTTT